>NC_091464.1:18708133-18923133 GCF_027789765.1 Dendropsophus ebraccatus
TCCGGCGAAAATTTTTTTTGGCTTATTTAACACACATTACAAAGTTATATAACTTTGTAATGTGGTTAAATACCCGGTCTGGCCCCCTTCCCCCACTTTCCGACCCCCGACCCCCCACCCCGGAAGTTAAAGAATATATACATTACCTATTACGGTCGTCACGGTCCTCTTCTCTGGTGTCGGGTGATGTCAGAGCTGGGGGCGGTCCGGGTCTTCTTCCTCCTCGGCGTCTTCATTGAGAGTGAATGGGAGAGAAAAGGCTGCTGGTGCACATGCGCACCAGCAGCCTTTTCATTGGCTGGAGCGCATCACATGGCTTCCAGCTTGCTCAGCCCTGATTGGCTGAGCTTGCTGGAAGCCATGTGATGCGCTCCAGCCAATGAAAAGGCTGCCGGTGCGCAAGCGCGCTGGCAGCCTTTTCTCTCTCATGGACCCGGAAGAAGGAGACATCGCTGGACGGCGGACGCAGGTGACGGTGAGGCGGACGGCGGGCGAATGGAGTGGCGATCGTCACCGGAGGGATGGTGAGTATGGTGTCTGTGTGTGTCTGTGTTTTTTTTTTTTGGGGGGGTCCCGCCGGAGTTGTCCTTTAAAGGAGTTCACAAAAAATGTTTTCTTTCAGATCAAGTGCCAGAGATTTGTTATTTATGTCTATTAAAAGTCTCAAGATTTCTAGTATTTATCAGCTGTTGTATGTCCTGCAGGAAGTGGTGTATTCTTTCCAGTCTGACACAGTGCTTTCTGCTGCCACCTCTGTCCATGTCAGGAACTGTCCAGAGCAGCAGCAAATCCCAATAGAAAACCTCTCCTGCCCCCAGACTGGAAAGAATACTACTTCCTGCAGGACATACAGCAGCTGATGAGTACTGGAAAACTTGAGAACTTTAAGAATTTTTTTATTTTGGTGAACAACCCCTTTAAATGTTAACATCAGACACTTGTCCCAAGCGTTTTTGATAATAATCTTCAATCTAAAATTACAACTGCCCCTTTGCTCTATTATCTACTGGACTTATCATGATTTGCCGGCAACATTTTTATTTTAAAAAACCTTGGCTTTTTATGTTAACACTTAAGTTATAAATTCATCTCTTCGGCTTTCTTCTAGTCCCATCTTCTCTCTACAATGTCATAATGTAATTTTTCTTTCCTTCTGTGCCAGCCCAAAGACCCAATTTTCATTTTTATTGGATGATTGTTATATTGAAAAGGTTTAATAAAGTTTAAAACAAAAAGAATTCCAAATGTTCTGCTACTCGGCAGCTTTACTTCCTTTCAAATCCACAGCATGAATTTCTCTCATAAAGGAAGAATAGTCGGAAACACCTGTTCTCTTTATTCTCTCCGAATTACTGGTTTTAACCTGTTTACATTCGTCTAGCCCCTATTTTACGCATGTGAACACAAATAATAATATATATTTTCTCAGAAATATCTTGCTCTTGTTGGCTGTTATCGCTACTCTGCATGCGATGTCTCATTGTACCTCTAAGTCACCATCTTCTCCGCAGGAAACAATGCTTCTAAAGGGGATAGCTTCCTTAAAGGGGTCATCTGGTTAAAGGGGTTGGCTACTTTATAGTAAAGCTGTTTTGTGTGTAGTATAAGTAAGTATATTCACATTACTTACTGACAGCAGCTCCCTGTGTACCTCATAGAGCTATAATCAGACTCCCCTCCTCCAGGCTGTGCTGTCCGGCTCTGTGTTGAGTCTGTCCATAAGATGGCTGACATGGAGGAGCATGTGGACACATTGATGGACACTGGGGAACATGGTCACATGCTCCTCCATGTTTGGCCATCTTATGGACAGACTCACCACAGAGCAGGATAGCACAGCCTGGAGGAGGGGAGTCTGATTTTAGCTCTATGAGGTTCACAGGGAGCTGCTGTCAGTATATACACTGGGGGAGATTTATTAAACATGGTGTAATGTGAAACTGGCTCAGTTGCCCCTAGCAACCAATCAGATTCCACTTTTCATTCCTCACAGACTCTTTGGAAAATGAAAGGTGGAATCTGATTGGTTGCCGGAGGCAACTGAGCCAGTTTCACTTTACACCATGTGGGAGATTTGTCAAACATGGTGTAAAGCCGAAGGCTGTCCAGGCATGGTGGGAGTTGTAGTTTTGCAACAGCTGGAGGGCCGAAGGTTTCCCATCCCTGCTCTAAGTAATAGCTGCTTATTATAGGCCGGGTCCAGCCAAGTAATAGCTGCTTATTATAGGCCGGGTCCAGCCAATGGATTCTATTGTTTCAGGTGATTTTTTGCCCCCCCCCCCCCCCCCCTTTAATCAACTGATCCTAAGAAGGTGGACCTATAGGCTATGTTCACACAACGTTTTTTTTCTCCGTTTAAAATGACGTCCGTTATTTTAAGTCTAAAATAACGGACGTTTTGCGAACCCTGGCATTCCCTTGACAGGTGTTTGCACATTATTTTAGTTTGGGATTACTAATTGCCCTTTGGTTGTGGCTTAATTGAAAAATCCATTGAATTTAATAGTAAAAACGGAGAAAGAACGGTGGCAAAAGAAGAACCGTGTGTGAACAACTAATAAAAAACGTCCGCTATTTGCAAAAAAAGGCCAAAAATAATGTTCATGTTCATTATTTTGACGTCCGCGGCACAAAACGTCAGTTTTTCAATGCATTGTGTGCATAGGACGTCCGTCTTCCCATTGACTTCAATGCAATTGCATTGAAGTCAGTTAAATTGCTGCAAAAACAGACGTTTTTTTTTAATAGCAAAATCGGACGTTTTTTCTCCATTTTTTTTACGTTGTGTGAACATAGCCACACTATATGCTACTGCTGCCCCTGCTATGCTCAGTAATAAATCAGATATATTATTAAAGAGTTGACTGGGATGGGATCTGAGTCAAAGACAGAGAAGCATAGGGAATATACATAAATTATACTCCCTAATGTACTTTTCATTTAAACAATGCTTTTCATTTGTCAGTACGGCTCAGTCACTGAATGGAGAACTGTGGGCTGCTGATTTGAAACGCATTGTCTGTATTGAATTCCTATAAAGTGAAAGGCGACACTCATACTGAAGTCGAGTCACCTTGCCGAACAATACAGAACAGTTTTGTATTGTTTTAATGGGGCTCGTGTACGCAGTCAACTCATGTAGGGAACCTTATAGATCATAGCGAGACTTTCAGGAGCAAAGCCATCAATGTAGCAGGTGGTCTAATAGTATTCAATGGACGGCCCAGGGAGCACAGGCACATACCCTGTAATGTGCGCCAAACATACCTAATGAAACCTCCCGATGTTAAGCTTCTCTATCACGTTTGCTGTAGGATTATAGCTGCCAGATGGATTCTGGGACTAGTCACCAAACTGAAAATGTTTCACTCTTAGAGATGAGCGAAGATCGAGCATGCTCGAGTCGATCCGAACCTGAACGTTCGGCATTTGATTAGCGGTGGCTGCTGAACTTGGATAAAGCCCTAAGGCTATGTGGAAAACATGGATATAGTCATTGGCTGTATCCATGTTTTCCAGACAACCTTAGAGCTTTATCCAAGTTCAGCAGCCCCAGCTAATCAAATACCGAACGTTCGGGTTCGGATCGACTCGAGCATGCTTGATCTTCGCTCATCTCTATTCACTCTCCATTTGTATTACAGTCTGGAAAGGGAAAGTATGTTGAATGTATGCATAAAGATGTGTCCTGAGTCTAATATGGGTATATACTTGACATACCAAGGAATATAAAGCCTTTTTGTTTCCTGACGCCTCTAGAATCCCTGAAAAAGAAAACGTGGCATGGGCCAATATGTGCATTAAAGGGGTTATCTGATTAAAGGGGTACTCTTTTTCTTTTAAATCAACTGGTTTCAGAAAGTTATATAGATTTGTATTTACTTCTATTTAAAAAAATCTCAAGTCTTTCAGTACTTACCAGCTGCTGTATGTCCTGCAGGAAGTGGTGTATTCTTTTCACTCTGACACAGTGCTCTCTGCTTCCACTTCAGTCCATGTCAGGAACTGTCCAGAGCAAGAAAGGTTTTCTATGGGGATTTGCTGCTGCTCTGGACAGTTCCTGACATGGACAGAGGTGGCAGCAGAGAGCGCTGTATCAGACTGGAAAGAATACACCATTTCCTGCAGGACAAACAGTAGCTGATAAGTACTGGAAGATTTGAGATTTTTAAATAGAAGTAAATTACAAATCTATATAACTTTCTGAAACCAAATGATTTTTGCCAGAGTACCCCTTTAGGTAAAATAGAAAAGAGACAAGTAAATAATGTGTGATCCAGCAAAAAAACTCCCTCTTCCCCCTCTCTTCTGGTATCTTAACATGACCAGCATCCCTGGCCGGCTATTTCTGCACTCTGTACCCCAGAGGGGCACGTCCGTCATCACAGAGTGCAGAAACAAGCCGGACAGGGAAGCTGGTCGTGTGAGAATCCCAGACGGGAGGGTAAAAGAGTGAGTTCAGTGGCGGGATGGATAGAATGCTCAGACACAGTTTCTGCGTCTTGCACAGAAGAAACAATTTAGGGAGGGAGACTGATAAGGTAATCACAACTATTAAACAGATTAAACAGAGATTGTTGAACATCTATTTTACTTAAAGGGGTTGGCCACTTTATAGTAAAATTGTTCAGAGTACAGTATTATAAATCAGTGTTTCTCAAACTCTGAGGCGCCCCCTAGCTGTTGGTGAGGCCCAGCTGAGGAGCCAGTTTTCACAAAGTAATTATCATCTGCACAGTCCTATTACTGTTCGCAAAAATCTCCATTTTAGCAACATTATTAATTTATTTTGTACTTACTTTATTAGTATCTAGAGCTTGGGAGATGGGTGAAAGGTAGCCCAAGCAGTATTTCAGCTTTTAAATGGACTTTCACTAGAGATAGTGAAGCCCAGCATCCTCTTGGTCAGGCCTAGGCATTGCCTAGTTTGAGAAGCGCTGTTATAAAGTGTACTCACTAGGGGAGATTTATCAAACATGGTGTAAAGTAAAACTGGCTCAGTTGCCCCTAGAAACCAATCAGATTCCACCTTTCATTTTCCAAAGAGTCTGTGAGGAATGAAAGGTGGAATCTGATTGGTTGCTAGGGGCAACTGAGCCAGTCTCACTTTACAACATGTTTGAATAATCGCCAACTTCTGCAGCCACTAGTATTCAAATGCTGGACGATCGGACTCCAGTTGGGCTCATCTCTTCCGCTCATTTCTAATCTTGAGACAAGAGATTGTCCACTTGCTGATCACTGTGATCCTTCTCAGCCAGTAACTGTCCTTGTGAGCACTTCCTTATACCAATAACAGACCAAAAAGTAGGAAGCAGCTGAGGCTAGGGTGCGGTAGAACAGCAGAAGTAGAGGATAGTGGTAGGTGAGTACTGCTTCTTTTTCCTTTCTAGCTCCATTTGCCCAATATTGCAAATTTGAAAAGAATGGCCAGAAAACCTTCATAATGAATGTCAAATGATCTATGTATATGTAACCAGATTCAGTAATTAGAGTTCCCATGCTGGTATTTGTTGAAGTGTCACTGTCGTTTTTTTTTTTTTTTTTTTGGCAGAAATCAATAGTACAGGCGATTGTAAGAAACTTTGCAATTGGGTTTATTAGACAAATATGCCATTATCTGTATTCAAAAAGACTTTCCCCAAGCCCCCCCCTCCCCCCTCTTTCTCATTCACTGCTCAATATCAGGAAATCTCGTCTTGTTTACATCAGTCGTACCATGTGTAACCTATGGAGAGGGGAGGGGGGAGAAGGGAGATTAATCGCCAACAGAGAGCAGAGAACAAAGGATTAGGCTACATTCACACGTACTTTTTTCTGTCCACAATTGTTTGCACACAATTGCGGACAGAATATAGAACTAATGGTATTCAATGGCCCCATTCACATCGGTATGTAAGGACATGTAATGCGGACCGCTTTTTGCGGCATGGATTGCTACGCTAATGAAGCGGCAATGTAATGCTCCTTGAAGCACGGAGCACTACAAATGCACATTCGTAGCGCAGGCCGCGGCTGTGGGTCTGCAGTCACGGGCTGCACTACGGATATGTGAATGTAGCCTTACACGGTGGGAGCTATTATTCAGAGTATTCAGAGGTCAAAGAGGTCAGTGCTGACTTCAGAGGAGATAGCCTGCCGATGTAGCTGTAAATTAACTCTTTTATGTCCTGTTTTGGTACCTCATCTCCCTCCTCCCCTCCCCTCTGTATAGAAAACCATGAAGACAGGGGGGAGAGCTTCAAACTGCTTTTTCATGATAAAAATGCATTTTTCAGCTAATAAACCCAATTACAAAGTTTCTTAAAATCGCCTGTACTATTGATTTCGGCAAAAAATTTTTAAATGACAGCAACATTTTAAATGTAGAAAAAATATTCTCAACTTCTGCAATTACAGAAACCCTCATATTCCCTCTTACAAGCATAGAAATTTCGCTCAAAACTGGTTAAGCACTGCCCAACTAAATTACTATTCAGTTCTCTGACTATACCAATAGCAATAGAAACAAATTACATTGGTTTGATTGGTTAATTACTTTATCAAATGGTGGCCAATAGATCTTCCATTTTCCAGATAAATTTCTTAGCTAAGCGATATTCTTTATACAGATTTGTAATTTACTTCTATTTCAAAAACTCAAGTTTTCCTCCAACGGGTGCATTCTTTGTAGTCTGACACAGTGCTCTCTGCTGCCACCTCTGTCCATGTCAGGAACTGTCTCTATATAAAACCTTTTCTGCTGTGGACAGTTCCTGACATGGACAGAGGTGGCAGCAGAGAGCACTGTCAGACTGGAAAGAATACACCACTTCCTGCAGGACATACAGCAGCTGATAAATGCTGGAATACTTGAGTTTTTTTAACATAATTTACTGTATAACTTTCTGACGCCAATTGATTTGAAAACATTTTTTTTCCGCCTTTAACACCTTTAAGTTAACTTACCAAACCATAACATGAGCCTATTCAATATACTGCATATTAGAAGACCTTATCACTCTGTTGCCAGACATGCTCACTTCTTAATAATCTCCCTTGGAGGATAGGTAACCCTTTATTACAGGTCTTAAAGTCCTTACTTGGATCAACGATCTAGAAAATAACATCTTCTGAATAGGATTCCATGAAGCAACATAGGTCTAATCTGTATGCCTCCTAATATGCTAGTTTAGAAGCAAATGTCGCCTGCTCGCCAGCCCTATGAGCCATGTGTCTCTTATCCTCCTTCAGTCTCTGCGCCCGTAATTACTTTTTATGCCTAAGGTGTGTGTTGCACCTTCATTTTGTTTGGAGAAAAGACTGCGAGGAGGACGGTCGCCTGATAGCTGCAACACAGAGATACGGGTAGCGAAAAAAGGTCACGGACGCACTGCAAAGTCCAGCTATTCTTAGCTACCTTATAGAAGGCTTTCAAAACATGTTATAATGGGAAATAGAAAAATCTAAAAAAAAAACAACAGAAGAGATGATTCAGAAGAGACTGATCTGTGTGCAGACAATAGCAGTGTCCTCCTAACAGGGTTGATTACTTCTACTAGGCCATGGGTGGGCCATTAGTTTCCCCATGGGGCCACATGAAAAATTGGAATGGTTTTCGAGGGCCAGACTAAAGGCCCTATTGCACTAAGCGATTATCGGCCGTATTTGGCCAATTATTGGCCGTTACGGGCAATATCTCCTGTTAAAAGGCAATGATATGCACAATGTCGGCTGATCCTTGTGCAGTATCATTTATCATTGATTCATCAGCACAGACACTTGGGTATGGGAAGGTCAGGGCCAGTTAGCGTGTCGGACAATGCCCAGGTCTGTATTAGACAATCTAGTTAAATAGATTATTCTAAATAGAGTCAAAAAATTGCACATGCTGATACAGTGTATACATAATACTGACAATACTTCTTCACCACTTTGCTTTTGAGGCACCAGGCTATTGTGAGGGGTGTTCTAAGCAGAAACACCCGTGGTGGGACACCACATATGCCCTGCAGGAAGTGTTCTATTCTTTAGAGTCTGACACAGTGCTCTCTGCTGCCACCTCTGTCCATGTCAGGAACTGTCCAGAGCAGCAGCAAGTCCCTATAGAAAACCTCTCCTGCTCAGGACAGTTCCTGACATGGACAGAGGTGGCAGCAGAGAGCACTGTGACAAACAGAACATACAGCAGGTGATAAGTACTGGAAGACTAGAAGTAAATTACAAATCTACCTAACTTCCTGACAAAATTCTGGTACCCTGAAGAAATATGGGGGAGATTTATCAAACATGGTGTAAAGTAAAACAGGCCCAGTTGCCCCTAGCAACCAATCAGATTCCACCTTTTATTCCTCACAAACTCTTTTGAAAATGAAAAGTGGAATCTGATTGGTTGCTAGGTTATCTACTGTAAGTAAAAAAGATGCACTGAGGCCCAACATTGAGGATCAGCTAAAGGGATACTTATTCTGGATGCACACAGGTGTACACAGGGCACAGGTACAGAGATAACATCCATCCATCAGAAAGGTAAATGTGTATGACTGTATTTACTGCGAGAGGTGAAGTGTTAGCGGAGTGGTTGTAACACTCACTTTCTTCTTCCCAAGCTCCTTGCCGCGGAGTGTCAGCACGCCAGAGAACCTGCCTTGTAAATTAGATTAAGGGCCACACAAATTGTAAGCAGCTGCAGCGAGGAATTCTCCATCTCAGCTGTGAGCTGTGAGTCACTTTGCTTTGCAGCCAGCGCAGTGGTAAGTGGCAGCGCGGAGAGGCAGAGATATGAACTGTGCTCGCTGACTCTGCTGTAACTGCACATCAAGCTGTGAAAATTGCAGAAATGGCTGCTGATGAATCTCGCCTTTGCTGGAGACAGAGATAGCGGAGGTGCCAAGTCCAATTCAGACTTAGAGAGAATCCTGGCCAACTGGATTGGCCTCGCTGTGTTATGTGTTTTATTTTTTTTATTTTTTTTACTTTTAACAGTAGAGTAAAAGATTTGAGATCTTAAGATGTCGACTGAAGAGAAAAAACTATGACGCTATTTACTCCTTTTTTCAGGTTCTTTGCCCTGTAAGTAAAGGCCCTATTACATGAAACGATTATCGGCCGTATTTTGATAATCGTCTTGTGTAATGGTGCGTTTACACAGGCAGATTTATCTGTCAGATTTTTGAGGCCAAAGCCAGGAACAGACCATAAGCAGGGAACGGGTAATAAAGGAAAGGCTGAGATTTCTCCCTTTTTCAAATCCATTCCAGGGTTTGGCTTCCAAAATCTGTCAGATAAATCTGCCTGTGTAAATGCACTATAATAGAGGACAATGATCAGCCAACATAAACGATGTCGGCTGAGCGTTGCTGTCGTTTGTCTTTCAACATGGTACAGACGAACGACTAATATAGCGGCGATCTGCTGCTGTCCGTGGAATAGGAGCGGTGGCAGCAGACTGCTGCTGTCTTCAGTGGGCTGCCCGGACAATCTAGCGATGACCAGTGCAGTCCCCCTGCAACTCCCCGAGCAAAGGAGCGTTAACAGCGTGTAATAGGGGTTTTATTCCCCAATCTTCTGCCCTATAAGGCTATGTTCACACTACGTAAGTTTCCGGCCGTAGCGTGTTCCGTGAATAAGATTTATGTAGTTTGCGTACAATGAAAAGTATACGATCTACGACTGCACAGTTCACAGTACGTACGAACTTACGTCGGATCGTATGCGGCGCCGTAAAAAATGAACCAGACCATTGTTTCAGGACGGAAATGCTGTAACTTACGCCCGTAGCGTAACATGCGGTCCCGTACGGAGTGGTGATTTCTTCATTTTTGCACTTTGATTTGCCGATCCAAAAGGTTCTGTGGGGTGTCCGGGGCTAGCCGAAGATATCCAAGTAAAAGACCTGTCAGATCGCTACGCTACGTAAGTGTAAGTAGACTACGAGCGTAAGTCCACAGACTGTACGTAGCCGGCCGCAACTTCGGCCGGAGTTTCACACGTATATGTCTGGCCGCATAAACTATGTATGTATTTATACTAAAGGGGAGATAAGAAAACTACAGTTAAGTATGACCCAAAGTTTATTTATTGTGTAATATACTTGGAGCTAAAATGGAACTTAATTGCAAACCGCACATGATCTGGAGACAAGAGAGGGGAAAAAGTGGCCATGTTTTCGTAGCATTGGATAACCCCTTTAAACTCCTTACCACTCTGCAGTCTCTTCTCTGCTCGCTCCCCTTTCCTTTGAGTCCAACACCTTCCACCTTCCACCAGGCTCAGCTTAAAGCGACTCTGTACCCACAATCTGTCCCCCCTAAACCCCTTGTACCTTCAGATAGCTGTTTTTAATCCAAGATCTGTCCTGGGGTCCGTTCGGCAGGTGATGCAGTTATTGTTTTAAAAACAACTTTTAATCCTACAGCCCTGTGTCTAACGGCCGGGGCTTACATTTGTATATGCATTAGGCTGGCACACCTCTTCTTCCCTCCTCCCCACCCTCCTCATCATTAGGAATGATCCAGGAACATTTACTGCTGTTTCTACTGCTATTTACGATCCAGCCCACGTTCATTATACACACAGAAGGGGAATAGGGGACAATCTGCCTGGAGCATTCCTAATTATGAGGAGGGTGGGGAGGAAGGAAGGAGAGGTTGTGCCAGCCTAATGCATATACTAATGTAAGCCCCGGCCGTTAGACACAGCGCTGCAAGTTTAAAAGTTGTTTTTAGGACAATAACTGCATCACCTGCCGAACGGACCCCAAGACAGATGTTGGATTAAAAGCAGCTATCCAAAGGTACAAGTAGTTTGGGGGGGACAGATTGTGGGTACAGAGTCACTTTAATGCAATATCTGAAACTAATGGTCCTATTACAGGGCCCGATAATAAACAGTGAATGAGCGCCGATCTGCTAGAACTATGCTCGTTTACTGAACTATCACACAGGCCATCGTTAGCGATGTTCGTGCAGCCCTTGCATTTAGTTTATAATAATAAATATTAACTTGCCTTACCACATTCCTGGGGATCCTCGGAGGCTTTCTGCCCTGTGTGCAGCTCTGCCACCGCTCAGGTCTTTGCAGTGACAACCCGCCGGCGACCTGTCGCTTCAGAGACAGATGTAGAAGCTTCAGCAGCAGTGGCTCCGGTCAACAAGGAAAAGCTAGAAACACACCGGGGAATGTGGAGAGGCATGTATAATAAATTTTTTATATGTTTTAACCAGCCGCCGAATACGCACCTGCTGTTATATGTAGCAATACATGGTCGGTGGCTGATGAATTTATGCCAATAGTCAGCTCCTCGACTGATCGTTGTCTTTATTTCACAGGATGATATCTGCCTGATCGGACAGATAATTGCCCCCTGTGTAATAGGGCCCTTAAGCCTCATTCACCTGATCCGTGCCGCGACCTCCATCACCATCTACGCCGGGATGACCGGAGGACGATCGCAGCACGGATCCTCCAATAGAAGTGCAGCCAGAAGACAACTACTCACCTACTACTCCTGTGCCGGCCGGCTCACGTGTTCACCGGCACAGAGGGAGTAGGCGAGTAGTTATCTTCTGCTGCCAGGCAGTGTGGGGGGGAATCCCTGCCGCCATCATCACTAGGACACATACTATTTTTTCGCGGTGAGGATCATGGTAGGCGTCACGGTACGGATCATGTGAATGGCTGCAGCCTGCTTTAATTTGAATGGTTCCGTGGTTCCGCAACGGACAATTTTACGGTAAGTGTGAATGCAGCCTTAGAGAGAGCCTTAAGGAACCTGTCTATGATGTTCTAAACTCTTTCCTTTCATAAGACCCTTGAAGGTTCCTTATTTTGGACATAATTCACCATCAACAAAGTCTCCAACTAATAATTTGCTTCAATCTTTGATCAATAGGTCAACAATTTGCCATCAGCGACAGTTCGTGATACAATGAGATGTACTACACCTGTCCTACTGATTTCAAGGATCCATCATAAGATGCGGCTCCTTTAGTTTTCTTTTTATTACCTCTATTACAGCCCATCCCCCAGACCTATCGACCCTTGAATGATAATCAATTACATATGATTATATTCCAGATCTTAGGGTTTTATGGACATTCATGGAAGTAGTGACTTCCCCATATCCAGCGTATCCCCATGCAGTAAACACATAGACAAAAACATAAAAGACGTCGCTAGCATTTTTTCTGTGCCGGCTCTTGAGTATTTCTATAGCAGTATTGTACGCGGGAGAATGAGTATTATAAAGTGCGGCATCATTAACTGCCGCTCAAGTGGCGTTCTAGGCTTCTGTCCGATTGTGATAATGGCCGGTGTGAACAATAGCTGCGTTATCACCCGTCCTGCATAATGGGATCCCAGCAATTCTTGCAATCTCTCAATTACCTTGTGGAGACGGGGGAAGTCAACTTGAAGGGTAAACCGGCTAATACAAACTAATTCCAGTCTTCATTGGGAAGACAAACAATACGTATGGAATTGTGCAACACGACTGAATGAGCGTGCAACGGTAGAACTAACTGTATGGGCTGTATTTGGAATTGCAGCTCAGTCCCATTAAAGGGGGACTCCAGTGATTTTCTTTTTTTTTTTTTCAAATCCATTGGTGTCGGAAAGTTATATAGATTTGTAGCTTACTGTTATTTAAAAAACCTTAAGTCTTCCAGTACTTTTCAGCTGCTGTATACCCTGCAGGAAGTGGTGTATTCTCTCCAGTCTGACACAGTGCTCTCTGCCGCCACCTATGTTTATGAACTGTCCAGAGCAGTAGCAAATCCCCTCTGATACTGCTCTAAGCATTGCGAATTGTGAAGATCCTGACTTATCGATCTACTGGTTTAACCTTTCACTGTAATCTGTAGTGATCAGACCGATAAATGCAAGAATTCAGAATTGTTTTTTAATACAGATATAAAGGGGTACTTTAAATTACAATATTAAAGGTCTTTTGAAAATATTAAAGTGCATTTACTTCCCTGGCCCCCAACCCATCTCGCTGTTCAGTCGCTTACGGGACCTGGTGTTATGATGTTGCTGGCCGGCTTAGCCAATCAGCAGCTGCAATGGTTTACAGTCTCAGTCACTGATTGGCTGGGTGGGTCCCCAGGAAGATACGGTCAGCGCAGCAGAAGCCAGGGAGGTAAGTGCGTTCTATTATTTTTAAACAACCTTTCCCCAGGCATGTATTAAAAAAAGCTCCCACCTTGAGTACCCCTTTAAGATAGAAAATTAGAAATAAAATCACTTAAAAATATATCTAACATAAATATTTGATGTAAACAATAGGTTATTCTCTGATCTCTGCTCACAGAGCGCATCGTACAGGCCAGATTACCTGTCCGATATCCTCATCCTTAGGTCTCAGAACTGCTTATGTAGTGAACTGCTTCCGTCAGGCCACTAGTTTAATTGGCTTGAAAAGTGACAACCATTTTTCTGTGCCAGAAATATGTACAAAGCAACTGTCACTCCTCTATTCTTTGGCAGGTCATATGGAGTACTTAACTTAGCGGGCAGAGACAATGAACACTATGATTGCAGAGCAGTTCACTATTAAAGGAAAGATTTCCCGCAGAATCGTTTCTTCACCTTTAGGAACGTTGCCTTTTCCATTGAAGCAAACATAATCTATGAGTAGAGTATGGGATTATTCGGTATGGGGATGTCAAATATTTTGCTCAATTTTACTAATACAAACCCTGTTAGAAATCGGTCCCACAGATGTGAGTGATCATGGGCGCTTCAAAACTCCATGTCCTCTGGGACATTCTATAGTATTTCTTTAATAACATAAAATAGGTCAAATCTAGAGATGAGTGAACCGGGTTCGGGTTCGAGTCCATCCGAACCCGAACGTTCGGTATTTGATTAGCTGCGGCTGCTGAACTTGGATAAAGCTCTAAGGTTGTCTGGAAAACATGGATACAGCCAATGACTATATCCATGTTTTCCACATAGCCTTAGGGCTTTATCCAAGTTCAGCAGCCAGCGCTAATCAAATGCCGAAAGTTCGGGTTCGGATGGACTCAAGCATGCTCCAGGTTCGCTCATCTCTAGTCAAATCCATTTAGTTTGGGCTGTTTATAGATACCAATAGGGAATGTCGCTGCATTGGATTTGTTGTATAATGGTGCCTGATGGATCCCACTGATTTATAAGTAGTGCTGAGTATACTTCACAAAAGTGTCCGGGTTTGGCAACTTCCCTGAATCCAAACTCTTGCCGTTTAACTCCCCGTGTCTAGAGAAGGTGGAGGCAGCCCAAGGTCTGGAAAACATGGATACAGCCTAAGGCCTATGGCTGTATCCAGGTTTCCCAGAATTCCCTAGGGCGTCAGCCTCCTTCTCAAGATGCGCAGAGTTAAATGCTGAGCCTTCAGATTAATTTCTGTTTCAATATATTTTATTGAATTTTTTCAACAACAACAACATTTCCTGCAGGACATACAGCAGCTGATAAGTATGGGAAGAGATTTTTTATATAGAAGTAAATCACAAATTTATATAACTATCTGAAACCAGTTGATTTGAAAAAAAAAAAAAAAAAAAAGATTTTCGCTGGAGACTGAGAAAATGGGATTCATCCTAAATGCTCTTCTAAATCCAATTACTAGCACTCACAAGCCTATACTAATATATATATATATATATATATATATATATTTTTTTTTTTTTTTTAACACAGACAAATGGACGGATTCATCTAAGAACGGTATACACGGGACTGTGTGTCCATCTTTCTTCTATTGGCGCCAATAGATCATGATGTAAGACTAAATTAAGTGCCTAGACTGTCACTTTGGAGGCCTGGAAAGCATACAGGTTGTGTGCCTTCCCTGCGCTAAGTAGGTCTGCCTGTTAAAAGCAATGCTTCATAAGCGCTTTTACACGGAACTGGAAACATTAATTATATACTAGAATAACTACACCCCGCATTTTTGAGAATTCTTTTGGAAGGGCTGCTCTGAATTCGCTTTTTGTCCTTGCTATTTCTGAGCAAAACAAGTGAAAATCAGTCGAGCAGCAGATCTTTGTTCCATGACAATAGCAGAAAGAGCAGACAAGCTGCTTATGGTAATGTTTGCATCAAGGGGCTGATTGCTATCTTTGCAAGACGCGGGTGCATTAATCTCTAGCGTCTGCACAGTTCACTTGGTCAAGTGCAGGCAAAGTGGCTTCAAATGAGAATATCAATGGAATAGCTCTATTTTCAGTTTATTTGTGCTAATGAGTATTTTTATTTTTTTTTTGAGGATACATCTGGATTTTAGGAAAGGAAAAAAAAAATAAAAATCATGCGGTCAGTTTAAACTAAACTTTTCCATTTTAAAAGAGAATTCCGGCCAAAACAAAAAATACAGTGAAGTCAGGGGGCGGGAACATAATAAAGAAGCTATACTTACCTCTCTCTGTGCCCCTGCAGCGCTGCATTACCGATCCTGGACCTGATTGTGCAAGGAACCAGTGACTGGGGTGGGGCAGTCGCTGTAGTCACTGACTGGCTGAGCAAGCTCTTCCCGCTGGGTCATGGTGACACTGGAACTCAGGAGAAAGTGGAGCCTAGCAGTGGTCATTGAGCATGTGATGCGGCTGCAGCACAGTGTTGGGGCATGGTAATGGTGACAGGTAAGTATACATTTTTATATTGTATATTTTACATGTTCCCCCCGAGGCCTTCACTATATTCATCTTTTGGATGGACTTTTCCTTTAATACCTCTATATTCTGAATATATTCTGAGAAGTACATGCCAATGTGTAAAACTTAAAGGAGAAGTCCAGCCATAATAAATTGTTGTCAGGGGCAGGGGAGAAAATGAGCATGATTGATTCCATCCTCGTGCCCCTGATGCGCCGCCTGACCGACCTGCTGACCGGCTGATGGACAGCCTGCTTATCCAATCAGTGACTGGAGTGGCATCCTGCCCCAGTCACTGATTGGCTGAACAGCCAGTCTATCAGCCAGGTCGTGACATGTCAACGCTGGAGATCACATAGGCCGGCGGGGGTCCCAAGGCCAGTCCTGCCACTCACTGCGGGCACGGGGAGAGGTAAGTTTGCTCTCCTGATCAAATACCCCCCTGCCTCTACCGGCTGCCAGATTTTAAAAATGGCCGGACTTCTCCTTTAACCTATCATCCCACTCAGGCATATGACAATAATGGGTAAATTCCACCTCTTCTTGGATAGAGTAGCTCACTTTATTTTAGGTCGGCGGCCATGTTTGTATCTCCAAGCATCGCATTCATTGAGGAGAGTAGAAACCCTGTCATGAGTGAGAACATGTTAGTTATTTGCTAACAAGGAAGACATTTCTCTCGCCATTTGTGCGCCAGCTGTGGTCTGTCTAGGCCGTTAACTCCACAGCAATTATTATAAATCAGTGAGACAATCTGTATGTGCATCAGACATGTCTTTTACAGTCAGTCAGGAGATCTTATTAGCTTGTCACAAGGGTGCAAGGAAGCAATCGAAGGATAGCATAAATCCCGCACCAGAAGTAGCTGACACCAACATTTCCTTCTGTCATTCAAGACTATATAAGAGCTTTCCCTTTCTATGATAACAGGAAGTCATGGCCAGACTTCCCCTCCTATGAAGATATACCGTAATGTACAAAGTGACTTCGCTATTCACATTCCTAGTCTTGACTTAAGCCTATATAATATTTCCACCTGCAAGCTTAATATTAGATGTATACATACCTCCCATGCATACACTGACTGGCTGTAATGAGACAATTCAGTCTTACTGCAGGTTTTGAGCTAGCGGCCCGCCGGAGGATTCTCCGGTCCTCCAATGGGCCAGTCCGGCACTTGTCTCATTTCATTATGTTCATTTCCAGATCCATTCCCATTCTCTTTATTAGAGTGTGGAAGTTACCGTATAATCAGTTGTTTTTTTTTAGAGGAAACCTGTCACTGCAGTTTAGGGCACTAGACCCCCCAACATATGTTTATGTAGGTGGATTTTTTTTTTATGTGCCAAAATGGATTAAATTAGGTTTGCTAACCTGCTGAATGGGCATTGCCATATAAAAGCATATTTCTTGCAGAGACCATTGGTTCCAGTGGATGCGTTATATATTCTTCAGTCTATGTTGATAAAGAAGTGAAGGCTACTAGAAAGGGTCATTCCAGCTAATAACATACAACACAGAGACTATAGAACAGTACGTCGAGTCCATACAGATTGATTAGACTGACATGCTACAGGGATCTCCCGCAGAAGCAATATTTCTAGAGGTCAAAGGCTCCGTAACACAGTATACGGTGAACCATACTAAATTTTCTTTGAAAAGGATGTTGTAACATACTGAACAATCCATGTTAAAAAAAAAATAAAAAAAAACTGCAGTGTTCTATGTGCCCATAGAAATCTATGATATATATATATATATATATATATATATATATATATATATATGTAGGTGGAAACTGGCTCAGTTGCCCCTAGCAACCAATCAGATTCCACCTTTCATTTTCCGAAGAGTCTGTGAGGAATGAAAGGTGGAATCTGATTGGTTGCTAGGGGCAACTGAGCCAGTTTCACTTTACACCATGTTTAATAAATTTCCTCCTTCATAACCCTATTACACATACTGTCCACTTACTTTTAGATCACCATATATATATATATATATATATATATATATATATAGTGATTTTTTTTTTTTTTTTGCAGTTACTGAAGACTTTTACTTAATTTTTTTTTTACCTCTATTATAGACTCCCCAACCTGTCGCTATGCCGAATCTTTCCAATGGTGCGGGAATGTGATGTCTACCTTGTCTCTGCTATACTCTACATACAAAAACAAATTGTCTGTGTTTTTGTAGCCGATTGGAAGGCAAGCATTATTTTCCATTCTTTTTTTTTTTTCTGTAACCTTATTAGTTATGAAATATATTTCTTTGACTTAAATAAGAAAGCAAAGATTGATATTCTATTGTATTATGACATGTTTTATTATTGTCCTGTATTATCATATTCTCCGCAGTGATTGAATAAGTAATGTGCCCTTCCCATACTGTGACTACAGACAGTAATTTCTCTATACAGGGTAAGGCTACTGAGCAACAGGTTAGGGTGACTGGCAAACACATGTTATATATATATATATATATATATATATATATATATATATATATATATATATATATATATATCAGTTACATGCTACATGCACATCTGTGAACAAGGGTAAACAAGTGTAGATTTGTGCAGCTTTTTGCACCATTATTTGGGTTAACACTCGACCCAGGTGTACTCTGGCAATTTCTTTTTTCTTTCAAATCAACCGGTGTCAGAAAGTTATACAGATTTGTAATTTACTTTGAAAATCTGAAGTCTTTCGGTACTTATCAGCTGCTGTATGTCCTGCAGAAAGGAGGGTGTTCTTTCCAGTCTAACACAGTGCTCTCTCAAATCTCCATAGAGAACATCTCCTGCTCTGGACAGTTCCTGACACGGACAGAGGTGGCAGCAGAGAGCACAGTGTCAGACTGGAAAGAATACATCACTTCCTGCAGCTGATAAGTACTAGAAGACTGGAAATTTTAAAAAACTTTCTGACACCGGTTGATTAGATTTTTTTTTAATCGTTAAACATACCCCTTTAAACTTGTTAAACCTTTTTTTGACCTTGTTAAGAGTCATTATAAAACATTAGGCTATGTTCACACTACGTAAAACTTAGTAGTTTTGAGGGTGGAACATAACCTTACTTTCAATGGGATCCCGGCTGGAGCGTACACACATCGTATACACTCCGGGTGGGATCCCATGCGGCACCGGAAAAAACTGACATGTCAGTTTTCTGCGGCCGGAATTCAGTGAATTCCAGCCGCAGAAAGACCTGTCAGTTCACACAGTGAAGCGAGCGGCTCCGGCCGCTTGCTTCACTGTGTGCTATGGGAAGCTCTGATGTGGGCAGAGACCAGCCAGAGACCGGCCGTTCCGTGACCGGGCCGGTGTCACGGAACGGCCGGTCTCATACAAAGTGTGAACATAGCCTTATAGTACAAATGAGACATGTGCCTCATGCCCTCCCCCTCCCCCCCCCTTTTGGTAGTGTACACACAAATTTGTTTTTAAATAAAAAACGTTACAAGTAACATGTAAAAACGTATACGTAAAATGGACAGCAAAAACAGTGTGTGAACGCGGCCTTACACAGTTAGGAAAATGTTGTATATGTAACATTATGAGCCTGTTCACATTTTATGTAGCGCAAATCTCTTTAACCTGTTAGCGCTAATACAGGACACGGCATCAGTATTGTTTCTATAATTACTAGAATCACTAAATGACAGATAACTACATATGGAGACGCTTGGATTTCTACCACTTCTAATATTTCCTAATAATAGTTATTACCATAATGCAGACTACATTAGATCTAATAAAGAACATTGCCCCCTTGGTTATTGACTCCTTTTTGATTATAACAGTTTGAACAATTATCACATAATAACATATAACATACACTTCTGAGCATAATAGACAAGTGAAAATGTGAGAGCCTAATAAACACTTGGGTGGAGATTTAACAAACGTGGTGTAAAGTGAAACTGGCTCAGTCGCCCCTAGCAACCAATCAGATTCCACCTTTCATTCCTCACAGACTCTTTGGAAAATGAAAGATGGAATCTGATTGGTTGCTAGGGGCAACTGAGCCAGTTTCACTTTACACCATGTTTGATTAATCTTCCCCTTAGTGTATGAGGATGCAGGTCGATGTCAAAGAACTTGAAAACTGAACCTGAATGATAGACATTTCCTACTAGACTTTTATATTTGGTTGACAGATGTCCAATGGGGTGGGGCTTAGCCAAGAGGCGGAGCTTACCATTGTTTGTTTCCTATAATAAACAGAGCAGTGAGGGAAGACTCCTTCTGCAGTTTTACAGCTACGCTCAGCATTTCAGGAAAGAGAGAAATGTGTCATAAGGAAATGGATTTCATTGGGATTTACTGGGATTTAAAGTGTCACTGTCAGTTGGGACGCTGGGAGGAGTATATACTGTAAGCCCTTGCACCTGTTGGTTGCTGTTGCACCTTCTGTTTTTCTGTCTGTACTCAAGCCACGAGCAGTGTGCAACTTGCAGTGTGAACAGAGTCATAGATGTGCGGCCAATTTTTACTTTTTTTCTGTTGAATGTGGGGGGTGTGGCTACCTCCTGTTGGCCTGCACTCCACCCATGTCCCAAGGGTGCTATAAAAGAGATCATTTGGCTCCTATCTGCCCAGTTGTAGGCTTATTTAGCCCAGGAGAGGCCATTGCTAGTGTGAAAATGCTAGAGTAAGGACCATGTCTCGAGGACGCCTTAACGTGGTGACATGGTACACTCTGTTTGATCAAATAGTTGGCTAAGATCCTCATTTTTTAATATGTACAGAGCAGGTGTTTACCGTGTGTACGCTGGGAGGAGTATATACGGTAAGCCCTTGCACCTGTGGGTTGCTGCTGCACCTTCTGTTTTTTGTCTGTCAGTTGGGACATGTCAAAAATTTTGATCAGTCCAGGTCTGAGTGTTCAGACCCATACCGATTGTGAGAACGAGCAGGGAGAGGACTGCTTCCTGCTCTGTGCCACATAATATCAGTTGGGCTCCATAGGCTTACATTAGTTGCCCGACTGATCACATGACACAAAGCCGGGAGAGGATTGCGCTTAGGGCGGTCTTCTCCCGACTCGTTCTCCCGATCGGAACGGATCTGTATGGAACACGCAGACCCAGACTGATTAAAACTTTTGACATGTCTCTATGATTTACCGTAAAATAGGATTGTCCAACAGCACCTGATCAGAAGAGATAATGTCTCTTGTATCGGTAGAAGTGGGACGCACGTCAGAAGGTCTCCAATCCCAAACAGAGGTCGGTAAACATCATCGAAAAACTTGGTCCGACAGCATCCAATAGTATAAGTGATGAATGTTTATCCAAGCAACATACACTGTGGCAACGTTTCGACCCAATGGGGTTTTCTTCAAGCCAGACTTAAAAAAGGCCCATGGGGCGAAACGTTGCCATTGTGTATGTTGCTTGAATAAACATTGATAACCTTCACTATTGGATACTGTCCCTAAAATCCTTGGCTTAGTGTGTCCTTGGCTTAATATATATATTATTCTAGGAAAAAACAACAACTTTAAATTACTTTAAAACGGCTCATACAAAGTTTCTAGACCTTTGGTATAAAAATAACCCATGGGATAACCCCTATTAAGTACAGAGAGGCTGACCTTAGGAAACCATGTCATGTTGATTTCTGGTCATAAACACGGTTTGTTCACATTACCATATCACTACTGCGGGAAGGATGGAACTTGACATTTAACTAGAAAAAGGCTTGTATTTATCTATGATATGCTAATAGTAAAATGAGTTTGAACTTTTGAAGGGAATCTATGGGCAGACGAGAAAAATCCACAGGTCCTCTGCCCCAGTGGTGATATATCTGACTTTTTCTTTCTTGGTTGGTCTCCTATTAGATGATAACTGGTAACCTCACCTTTCAGTACTTAAAGTGAATGTACCATCAGGTACATTTGCTTTAACATGACCCATGGATAGATCGGCGCAGGCGCTGGGAAGCCAGTGCCGCGGTCCATTTTATGAACAGCGGCCCTGTTGCCGTTCTATCAACAGTTACCTGACCGGGGCTGAAGCACTGGAGGCGGGCTTGCCCGCCCCCAGTGGAAGGAGCCCCTGCCCCTCTATGATGCGGTTCCATAGTAGGGCACCAAACTGCCCTACTAACCTCGTGATTAAACTATAAACCACAGAAATGGTTCAGAGGAGGAAGGTAAGAGACATACTTTCATCCTCAGCGCCCTGTGTGCTATAGGGGCTTATCAACAGGTTAAGTATGTCTCTTACCTTCCTCCTCGGCACTGTTCCTGTGCTGTAAGCAGTGTAATTCCCCGCCCCCAGAACGCTGATATGGCCTGCCTGCTCCACTGAATATAATTAGAAGAAGCGGGCAGGCTTGTGAAATGGGGTATGGGCAGTGCTCCGAACCGAGAATTCACTGCTTACAGCACGGGAACAGTGCCGAGGAAGAAGATAAAAGACATACCTTCCTCCTCGGCACCCTGTGTGCAATGGGGAGCTATCAGCGGGTTAGATTCGTCCAAACTGCTGATAGTTCCCCTTTAATTGGCAAAGAAATGATATATGCCAGTTGATTTCTGTACATGAAACGTATGGAAAGTTGAAGAAAACCTGTTAGCCATACATGACTGCATTTTAAACAGATGTCTCAAGAGACGTCACATAATCCAGCATATGTCTACAGCGCAGTACAGCTGTACTTTTAATATATATCCACCTTTGTATATGTCACCGTAATGTAAGCAATAACATGGGAGCGATAAATATTCATCATGGCTGAGTGTGAACGGCTTCCATACGAAGTCATTGCATGGGAACTTCATCTCTGAAGACAGATGTTTGTTGTGGATTCATAGGGCAATGCACAATGAATGAACATAGAGATATACTACCATAAGGAGATCAGTAATATCCTAAGGATAGACTAAAAAAATCATTCTGAAGCATTAAACTTTTTTTTTCCTGTTTAGTAGGATGTCCATATTTATAATCACATAAGCTGGAAGCCTGATTATTATATTCCTGCAGGACATATGTGGTGTCACACCTCGGGTGTTTCTGCTTAGAACACCCCTCGCAAAAGCCTGGTGCCTCAAAAGCTGAGTGGTGATGAAGTATTGTATAAGTTCGCCACTAGATGTCAGTATTATGTATATTCATGTATATATGTTGCACAGCTGTGTTTATGTAAGGGTTATTGTATTGTACAATTCTGTACACCAATGAGAGTTACTCTTTTCTTCTGCCTGTCTCTGTCCTCCTTTCTTCCCATTGCTGTCTTTTCCACCACTCACGGGGGATGTTGCATGCACCCTGTGGGAGGTTGTCACATGGGGAGAGGAAGTATAGAACCACACTTAGTCAGTTCCTTTTTGTTTCTCAGTGGAGCAAGACACACTGATCAGGCATCCCTGCTGAGCTTAGCCAGGAGCCTACCTATGCCAGGTTTCCTGTCCGGGAGAGACCAGCTATAGTGTATCCCTATGGAGAACACAGAGACTTTCTTTAAACCAACACTTATCCTCAAGATACAGTGCTAAACACCTAAAGGGAGGACAAGTCAGGGATCACCCCAGAACAGTGCAGGACAGTATCCTAGAGTAAAAGAACTGATCTGGATAAAGAAAAGCAGCTAAGAGCTAATGTACTCTGTACAACGCAAGTGATACTGGGACACCCTCGGGCACTTTGCTCAACTCAGGAAACTAGGAC
This sequence comes from Dendropsophus ebraccatus, assembly GCF_027789765.1. Lineage (NCBI taxonomy): Eukaryota > Metazoa > Chordata > Amphibia > Anura > Hylidae > Dendropsophus > Dendropsophus ebraccatus. Next base: position 18,731,443 of record NC_091464.1, read on the forward strand.
TGGGGCTTGTGTCACCCTGATAGGACAGGTAACTCGACACTGCAGAGCAAAAAGTGGTATAGAGACAAAGGTCGAAACACGGGCACAAGTATTCTTCTTCTTCTAAAGTTCCGGCAGAGCACAGTACTACATTGGGTTGGGACTCTCATGACCTACTTCTCTCCGCTCCTCTGAACTCTACTCTTCTCAGCACGCAACCAAGTCAGCACTGCTACGCTACTTTTCTTTACCTTATCAGCTCTCAGTACAGATCCAGTGAAAGTCAAGTCTGTATCAGTTACATATTATATGAGTCACATGTATCACAGAAGACTCATCAGTAAAGAAAGAGGTTGTTTATTCTATCGGGACTCAGTAATTATTGTACCAGCACCTACACACAAGCCGCACCTTTCTTGGGTCATCTCCCCTTTATGTGGGTGGCGGTACCAACAATCCGGTTGGGTCATAACTCTACTCTGGACCACCGTGATAAGCGCCCAAGGGACCCATCACAACCTGGCAGGTCACCCACCATTGGGAAAGTGTATAGCCAGCCACAAACAACTAAAAGCAGGTGTGCCTCAAACTTGTGTGCTGAGTTAGCACTGGCCTCACGACATCATCCACCTGGCTGTGCTATACTCCACCGATCATCCACCACAAAAGTGGCCTCACACAGTACCATCTAGCAAGTGACCGGTCGAGCACACACCACACATTCAGTAGCTGATAAGTACTGGAAGGCTGGAGATTCTTAAATAGAAGTAAATTACAAATCTATATAACTATCTAAAACCACTTGATTTGAAAGAAAAATATTTTTGCTGGAGTACCCTTTTAATGTCTATACTCTCATAGCTGATAGGTACAGATTTTTTTTTTTAATAGAAGTAAATTACAAATCTTTGGCACTTTCTGGCAGCAGTTGATTTGAAACAAAAACAACCCCTTTAACTTCCAAATCTAGGCTATGTTTACACAACGTCAAAAATAGAGAAAAGGCGGACAATTTTGAAGTTTAAAATAACGTCCTTTATTGCTGCGATTTAACTGACTGCAATGCATTGAAATCACTGGTAAGACGGACGTCCAATGCGCACAATGTATTGAATAACGGACGTTTTTAAAGCGGACGTCAAAATAATGAACGTGATCATTATTTTCAGACGTCTTTTGCAAACAGCGGACGTTTTTATTAGCTGTTCACACACAGTTTTTCTTTTTCCACCATTCTTTCTCCGTTTTTACTATTAAATTCAATGGACTTTTCAATTAAGCCGCACCCAAAGTCCAATTAGTAATCCCAAACTAGAATAATGTGCCAACACCAGTCATTGCACTAAGGAAAGGCCAGACAGCTAAATGACGTCCGTTATTTTAGACTCAGAATGACAGACGTGATTTTAAACGGAGCTAAAAAAAACGTGTGAACATAGCCATAAAAGGACTTTGGTCTCATTTTTTTTGTGAATGTCGTTCCCCCCCCCCCCTTTTGTATGACATTGCCCCTAGTCTTGTATTTCATGTTGCCTCAGCGTACATCGTGAAGATGAAGGCCGTCTTTTCCCATCAGATTTATACTGTATGTATGTTTTGACGCAGTTTAGTGATGCAAGCGATATTCTTCTGGCTGATGTCTGATAATTTGATGTGAGTAGTCTGAATGTGATCCTCTTCCGCGGCTCAATGTCAGATGTCTTTTCTTCTGCTTTTTCTCCACTATACTTATGACATAAATTGCGATCCGTTCCTAGTACTCGCTGCTCGCTGACACTTTGTATAAGAAGATGAGTAAGATGATGCTAAATGGTTCATTCTGCTGTATTTGCAGAAATAGCAGTAAATACACAGATCTGGCCAGCGACCGATGTCATGTTACAATGTCTATTCTCTTTGATAGGCGTATGTTTTTATTATTATTATGATTAAAGGGGTACTCCGGCGAAAATATTTTTCTTTCAAATCAACCGGTTTAGGAAAGTTATATAGATTTGTAATACACTGTCTGTTCAGCATTTCTGTCACTAGTTTATGCTGTCCTCAATTAAGGCAGCGTAAACCTAGTGAGATTCCCTTTAAGGCCAAAAGTACAATAAAAACAAAATACAGCAGTAAAATAGGTATAACATGCGGGTGTAATTTAAGGTTAAAATATGGCTGTGACAACAGGTTCCATTGAAGTCAATGGGAAATTGGCCGATAGGGCACGCATTGTATAGAATAATGTACATGCTCATTGTTAACCACCTGATTTAGCAAAAAATGGCCTGCTCACACTATTTTAACTAAACAACCTGTAACCAGTGGAGTAGTTACCATGATGGCAGGCCACGCAGCTGCTATGGGGCCCGGATGATAAGTGGGCCCAGGCTCCGGTAAAGCGTGGTCTGCCATCATGGTACACCATTCTTATACCCCCCCCATCCAGCTTTAAAGAGGACCTGTCACCCCCGGGGCCGAGGTGACAGGCTCCCGACCCCCCGCTAGAGCACCTTATACGTACCTGATCCCGCGCACTCCTGAGATGAGTCCAACACTCATGGAGAATGACTGGTGAGTCCGACACTCTGTCATTCTCTATGAGCGTTGGACTCATCTCAGGAGCGGGCGCGCCGGGCTTCAGGCGCTGACACCTCCGTCAACGGACCGGATCAAGAAGCGGGACCCGTATACGGTGCATATAAGGTGCTCTAGCGGGGGGGGGGGGGGGTCCCTTTAAACCTCACCAGTACACCACCCATCACCTTGGGAGGGGACAACAACCCCCCTGATCGCAGCCTTCCTGAACTCTCTTAGCCTTCCCGGAACACAAGTGCCGGGGACCTGTCAGGATAATGGAACGCTGCACCAAGCCAAATTTGGGTTTCAGGGACAGGGATGTCACGCCACTGACAGCAACCCCCCCCCCCCGCCACCTACAGCAACCTCCCCCCCCAACAGCTGGGGGGGGGGGCATACAAGATCCATGAGGCCCCATACAGTTCTTTGCTATGGGGCTCTATAGATCCTACCTATGCCGTTGCCTATAACGTTAGACACAATAGGGGAGATTTATCAAACATGGTGTAAAGTGAAACTGGCTCAGTTGCTCCTAGCAACCAATCAGATTCCACCTTTCATTTTACCTAGGTGAGGAATCGAAGGTGGAATCTGATTGGTTGCTAGGGGCAACTGGGCCTGTTTTACTTTACACCATGTTTGATAAATCTCCCTTAGGGTGCCTTCACACCTACCGTATCCGCAGCGGATTTGACAGTGCGTATTTAATGCTGTGTTCATTCATTTAGTTAAATCTGTTGCGGATCTGCTGCGGATCCGCAGCGGATTTTCTGCTGCAATACGGTAGGTGTGAAGGCACCCTTAATGTTCTTCCAAGCTGCCGGAGTGTACAGACGGTCCTCATCGGCCCATTGACCAGTCACTTTATCTCAGTGACAGGTGGGATCTCTCATCATACACTCATTTAGCCCTAGCTAAGCTGCGGGAATGAATTATGCATGCACCTTCAGCTGCATTACAGGAGGATTATGGAGCCGTCTGTATGACGGTATGCAGCACATTGAAACAGGTGTGCCCGGCTGTAATAGGGTCTTCTGTCTTCATTCCCTCAGCATCACAGGATGCGTTCATGCTGTTTATGGGGGGAAACACGCTGGGATGTGATCAGTCCAAATGCTACCTGCAGTCTGGAGCAATTCACTGCTAAATAGCTGCATCTGTGGTTTTCAATGAGCTTTCTTTACAAGACAACGCATACACAAAACCGCCTGCTGAGAAAACCGCAATCTTTTATTTCATACAGGCCATCTGGCAACAAATAGTTAATTTGCTCCTGTTTAACCTTAAAGGGGTTACTCCAGCGAAAATCTTTTTCTTTCAAATCAACTATTTTCAGAAAGTTATATAGATTTGTAATTTACTTCTATTTAAAAATATCAAGTCTTTCAGTACTTATCAACTGCTGTATGTCCTGCAGGAAATGTTTTCTTTCCAGTCTGACACAGTGCTCTCTGCTGCCACCTCTGTCCATGTCAGAAACTGCCCAGAGCAGGAGAGGTTTTCTGTGGGGAGTTGCTGCTGCTCTGGACAGTTCCTGACATGGACAGAGGTGGCAGCAGAGAGCACTGTGTCAGACTGGAAAGAAAACATTTCCTGCGGCACATATGGCAGCTGATAAGTATGGGACTTGAGATTTTTAAATAGAAGTAAATTAAAACTTTTCCTCTTTAAGCACAGACAGTCAATGCAGTGTTTTCAATGTTACAATTCCTGATTCCTGACATGATATTTAGTTTGGACCTTAGAGTCCTATTAGATAAAGCGATTTATAATGATTAACAATCAATGATCGCAAGCGAGTTTGTTTATCGTTAACCGAAAATCGTTCCCCATGTTGCACAGAATAATAGTCGTTTGATCGTTACTACGATCGTTTACTCCATCTGATCCCGGCGAATGAAGGAACAATTTACAAAGAAAGATCATCTGACAGATTATCTGCCACAGATTTGAAGCCAAAGCCAGGAATGGATTTGAAAATAAGGAAAAATCTCAGGCTTTCCTTTATGACCTGATCTCTGTTTATAATCTGTTCCTGGCTTTGGCTTCAAATCTTTGGCAGATAAACTGTCAGATAATCTTTCTGTGTAAATGGATCCTTACACTGAACAATTAGCGAACAATTAGGCCCAGGGTTAGCAGTGCTCTCCAAACCCGAACGTTCACCATTTGACTTCTGGCAGCTGTGTTGGGGGATGATTGATACAGTAGAGTATTCAATGGCATGTGGGGGTGAAGGAGTTACTGATGTACCGGGTTTGCAAGGTGCAGTGTGAACAGAAATAAAATGGTAGAAGCATGGCAATCAGAGGGTTACAATAAGCCACACTGCTGACAGAAGAGCTGTAAAGGGGGGGAGGGGGGGTGATCGTTGTCTTCTATAATGCTGCGTTTAAACAAAGCGATAATTCGCCCAATCAATCGTTTAATGATTTTGAAGCAACGATTTGGCTTTTATAACGATCAGCGCTTGGACGCATAAATCTTTAGAAAAATCGTGAGAAAATTCGTAAGAAAAATTGTTATTGTGATCGTTTTTAAGATCGCTTACGTCCATCTTTTACATGGGGTGAATCTTTGAAAGACTTACACGAAGCAATCTGCGAGTTTTTAGCGAACGATAAACGACGATTTGTGAACATGTTGAAAGATCAAAATGAACGATTTTTCACTCATCGCCCGATCGTTTGCAGCATTTACACAGAACAATTATCGCTCCAATGCGATCGTTATTGCGAAAATTCGATCGATAATCGTTCTGTGTAAACGCAGCATTACACAAGACATTTATTGGCCATAACGAGCGACAGGGCCGTATTTACCACTAGGCACCCGTGGTCCGGTGCCTAGGGCAGCACCAGGGAGCAGGGGGACAGAAAAAACTATTTTTTTTGTTTTTATTTTTTTAGTTTCCCTCCTCCCGTTCAGACTTGCCAGTAAATCTGGTGTCTTTTCCAGGGGGGTGGGGGGTATGGTGGTATTGGTCAGGTCTGGTGCGTGAAGATGGGGCGTCTTCAGATTTAGTGCCTAGGGCAGCAGCAGCTGTTAATACAGCCCTGACGAGCGATAATCGCTTTCTGTAATAAGGCCTTTACCCTATATGAACAGTGCAGATCATGTGGAGGCCTACAGCATGCAGTTACCCCCAACATTGCTGTGCAGAGGCCTAACAACAGCTAGTAGACATCAGATTGCAGGGAAGGGAGGGATATAAAGCTGTTTTTCTGGTACGAGTGATGCTGGTAATCCAGTCCTTAACTGTAATCTACTTTTTGACAGATTATGTGAATTTAACAGTTTCCATCTGACAGCCACAAGACTACGGCAAAGCTATGAAATGATGTGAAAAAAGGTAAAAAAAATCCAAATCCAGATTTTAACATGACGTCTCATTTAACTTTAACTTCCATCTAGTAGCCTAGGGTCAATGTCATCTAGAATAGGCGGCAGGATATCAGTAAGGGGAAGGGACTGGGCTCCATTATATTGCAATCTGACAATTCCGCTACTAGCCGGCTCATTATGGGAGTCTTCCCACAGCTCAGAATCACTGTATTAAACATCCAGCCCGGTGATGTCACCTTGAATCACAATCCGTCTTGCATAGATCTGTATGGCCTCCTTACCAGAAAGCTGCAGCTTGTGAAACATTAATCATATTATCAGGCTGAGATCTATACCCACTGAGTGTTTATAAGATTAGAAAGCTATTTTTGGTGCTGCGTTCCATTTAGCTCATGAATGCTATTTTGGTGCCAGACTGCCCTTAAGGTGCCGAAATCGTACAATGATAAATTCATTCATTATCTTCCCTTGGTTCCTCGGAATTGGTTTACCGTCCTTTTGTATCCCTTATAGACGACGGTATAGACGATTTACAGTCACACTGTCACCTCTAAATCAGCAGTGTTATAATAGGAGTAATAATTTTCTTAATGATAAATAACTGCCTGCTCACCCTGGGGAGAAGAGCTGAAAGCTGGAACCTGATGTGTGGATATGAAATGCTGTACAGTGCATCGCATTCACAGTTTATTTTATTTAACATTTGATGATATTGAACAATATATATAATAATAATAATAATAATAATAATAATTATTATTATTATTATTATTATATTATAAAATTAAATGGAAAAAAGAGTGTAACAATAATACTTAAAGGAGAAATCCGGGGAAATTTTTTTATTAAATTATTGTATTGCCCCCCAAAAGTTATACAAATCACCAATATTACGGGAAATGCTTATAAAGTGCTTTTTTCCCTGCACTTACTACTGCATCAAGGCTTCACTTCCTGGATAACATGGTGATGTCACTTCCTGGATAACATGGTGATGTCACTTCCTGGATAACATGGTGATGTCACTTCCTGGATAACATGGTGATGTCACTTCCTGGATAACATGGTGATGTCACTTCCTGGATAACATGGTGATGTCACTTCCTGGATAACATGGTGATGTTACTTCTTGGATAACATGGTGAGGTCACTTCCTGGATAACAGGGTGATGCCACTTCCTGGATAAAATGGTGATGTCACGACCCGACTCCCAGAGCTGTGCGGGCTGTGGCTGCTGGAGAGGATGATGGCAGGGGGACACTGAGGGACACAGGGCACTGGAGGGACACTGAGCATCCCTCTGCCGTCATCCTCTCCAGCTCTTCGGCTGAGGGTATAAAGCTCAGACCCCCCCCCCCCCCACACACACACACAATCTCCTACTTCATTTTTCATGGAATACCTCTTCAAAGGGGTTATCCAGCGCTAGAGAGGTGCTGTCTATGGAAGAAAGTGGCCATGTTTTTGTAGAACTGGATAACTCCTTTAATTGTAGGAGACAAGTATAAGATTGTGGGGAGTTTGAACTCCATGATTCCTGGGATATCTAGATCGGTGCCCCAACTTCTTTGTTATGAATGGAGCTGCGGCTTCCTGACCCACAGCTCCATTCATTCTCTATGGAGCAGTTGAAAAGTGCCAAGAACAATTCTTCACTCTGTCTGGTGGATCCATAGAAAATAAATTGAGCTGCAGGTCATGTGGCTCCATTCCATCCATTACAAAGGGGCAAGGGCGCCGGTCTGGAGATTTCTAGGGGATATGGAGGTAAAACCCCTACATTCCCCCGCATCCATGCTGTGTATAGGGAAGAAGTTAGGGCCCTATTACACAGAAAGATTAAGATTGTTATATCGTTCAAACTTAAACAATTATCGTCCTGTGTAATTGCAGCCAACAAACGGAAAATCGTTCATGTGTTGTTGATCGTTGATTTAGATCTGACCCTAAATTCATTGTTAATCGCTCAGTGTAATTGCAAATTGTTCTTTCTTTTGCTGGGATCAGATGGAGTAAACGATCATAGTAACTAACAACTATTATTCTGTGTTGAACGATTTCAGGTTAACAATAAAAAAATCTTGATCGTTTATCGTTATTCATTAATCGTTAAGAAAACACTTAATCTAAAAGGACCCATAGTTTTAAAGGGGTAGTGCGGCGGTAAACAATTATTCACAGAATAACACACATTACAAAGTTATACAACTTTGTAATGTAAGTTATGTCTGTGAATGGCCCCCTTCCTGTGTCCCACCACCCCCACCCGTGTACCCGGAAGTGTGGTGCGCTATACATACCTGTCACGTGCCAACTCGTCTCCGATCTTCAGTCAGCGGTGTCATCTTCGGCCGAATCCCTCCGAGCGTCCTGAGTGCCGGCCGCCCTCTGCCGCGTCATCGGCTGCTCAGCCGCCATTGGCTGAGCATAACTGTGCTCAGCCAATCGCGGCTGAGCATCTGATGACGCGGCCGGCACTCAGGACGCTCGGAGGGATTCGGCCCGGCCGTCCGAAGACGGCATCGCAGACTGAAGATCGGAGACGAGTCGGCACGTGACAGGTATGTATAGCGCACCACACTTCCGGGTACATGGGTGGTGGTGGTGGGGGGACACGGGGAAGGGGGCCATTCACAGACATAACATACAATACAAAGTTGTATAAATTTGTAATGTGTGTTATTCTGTGAATAATTGTTTACCGCCGCACTACCCCTTTAATAGAAAAACCTTTTACGCTTTACACAATGCTCATCCAAATCAATGGGCATTATATGTGTGGGAGATCGGGACAGACCAGACACTCTATATAGCACCGGAAAGTGGCTGCAATAGAAATAATAAAACTCCATGAACCTTGACTGTACGTTGCCTCGGAGAAAGTATAACATTTTTTTTTTTGGTTCTCACATAATATCCTGTATTCTGAATAGCAGCAAAGGTTAGAGTAGCTAATAGCTTCCAAACCTTCTTGACGTCCACAGATATGGCTGCACATGTGCATGCGGCAGTACGTAACCTTCTGTTTACGGTAAAGAAACACAGCTCACCTCATAAAACTCACGGAACGGCACAGAACAAGCTGAACTTTGCTTTGAAGTCTCATACGGAGGATTTTCTACCTATTTTGACAACCGTCAAACGTATCTTCAGGTTAAAGTTTTACTGTTCCCCTCCGACATCTTTATTTATCAGATTCATTTTCCATGAGATGAGTAACCCTTTGGAGCCCGTAGGACGACGCATGAAGCCTCGACAATAGCCAGCGTATGTTAGCTGGAGGCGTAAGGGGTGAGCTCCATGTAACCTTATTTGGACACGGCAGTGGCGTGTGTCAGGGGTCTGGCGGAGGAGAGCCGGCGTGTTTACAGCTATGGTATACACTCAGAGGGCAACAAAGGGAACTTCATCAGATAAACTGCGAAAACGCGCACACACACTTTCCACTCATCTAGTAACAGTGTAAGCTTGTTATTCCCTACCCTGGCAGCTCGTACTGGCTTTCATGGTAGTTTGAGAAAGGTTTGCTTTTTTCCCCCGCTGCGTTACGAAGCAGAAACTTTTTGAATTCTAACGTTAATAAAAAGCACGAAAGTAATTTTTCAAATTATAAATACAAGAATTGGACAAGTTTGTGAAAACTTTTTGACACTAAAGGGGTTGTAAAGGTTCAATATAGGTTGGGCTTGAGTGCAGATCTGTGATAAGAGTAGGGGTATACAACCTATGGATAGGGGGAAGGTGGCCGTCTTGTTATATAGATAGCCACTAATATTGATCACGAATCTCGATCTATCTTTATTAGCGGCTGTCTATTTATATAAGTTATATATGTCCCCAAAATGGTAACGTAGCCTTTGGCTGTTTCCATGTTTTCTCCGGACTGCCTAGGGCTGCTTCCAACTTCTTCAGCTACTTCTTTAGTACTCAAATGCCAACGATCAATGTATCTATCTATCTATCTATCTATCTATCTATCTATCTATCTATCTATCTATCTCCTATCTATCTATCTATCTCCTATCTATCTATCTATCTATCTATCTATCTATCTATCTATCTATCTCCTATCATCTATCTATCTCCTATCATCTATCTATCTATTTCCTATAATCTATCTATCTATCTATCTCTCTCCTATCTATCTATCTCCTATCTATCTATCTATCTATCTATCTATCTATCTATCTATCTCCTATCATCTATCTATCTATCTATCTATCTATCTATCTATCTCCTATCTATCTATCTATCTATCTATCTATCTATCTATCTCCTATCTATCTATCTATCTATCTATCTATCTATCTATCTCCTATCATCTATCTATCTCCTATCATCTATCTATCTATTTCCTATAATCTATCTATCTATCTATCTATCTATCTATCTATCTCCTATCTATCTATCTATCTATCTATCTATCTATCTATCTATCTATCTATCTATCTCCTATCATCTATCTATCTCCTATCATCTATCTATCTATCTATCTATCTATCTATCTATCTATCTATCTATCTATCTATCTCCTATCATCTATCTATCTATCTATCTATCTATCTATCTATCTATCTATCTATCTATCTATCTATCTCCTATTATCTATCTCCTATCTATCTATCTATCTATCTATCTATCTATCTATCTATCTTCTATCTATCTATCTATCTATCTATCTATATATCTCCTATCTATCTATCTCCTATCTATCTATCTATCTATCTACAGAGGAGAAAGGAGCCGCACTTCTTCACAGGTGTAGCGGGTGCAGTAGGATGCAAATCCCTTGGCTGGGGGGATCCCCAAGTATCACACAAAAATCCAAAGCACTCCAGCATGCTTGATAATGGTTCTGTGAGAGAACTGAAACGTTGCATCCTGTGTTTCTGCACATTTTTGTAATAAACCACTACCTTTTTTCACCTTATGCTGGAGTGCTTTGGATTTTCGTGTGATATCTATCTATCTATCTATCTATCTATCTATCTATCTATCTATCTATCTATTATCTACCTATCTATCTATCTCCTATCTATCTATCTATCTATCTATCTATCTATCTATCTATCTGTCTATTTATCTATCTATCTATCTATCATCTATCTGTCTGTCTGTCTATCTATCTATCTATCTATCTATCTATCTATCTCCTATCTATCTCCTAATCTATCTATCTATCTATCTATCTATCTATCTATCTATCTATCTATCCATCCATCCATCCAGCCATCTTTTCCCTAGAATAAACTACTGTAAATGTGAACAAGAATGTGAGCCCCAATAACAGTATATATACTAAAAAGGTCAAACAAACAAATATGAACAATGGGCGTCTTTTGTTCTTACCATCAGGTTTTGTTCATTAGCTTCAGAATCTGTAAATATTCCTGTGACCTGAATTTATTATTACAGTTGGGATTGCGATATCTTAAGTAGCCGCCATATTAAGGGAAATTACATCTATTTAAACCATAATGGAATTTCTTTTTGGGAAATAATAAAAAAAAACAAAAACATGCATTTATTGCTGAGTCGTTTTTCTTCCAATTTTCTTTCACCCCGGCCGAGCCTTTCCAATATTGTCGCTGAAATGCCACAACAAAGCCTGTCGTAAATTGATTTCCAAATTCCCGGTAATTACTTCTATCTGCCGCTATCTATGGGCAATCTTCTATTTTAATTTACCATCCAAACTCCTATGAACTGGAAATCCTCCCCGATCCTGGTCTTTTATAAAGGTGAGGTTTATGCTAACTTATTAGGCTGTGTTAACAGCGCTGACAAAGCTTTAGATGGAAAATTCCCCCACTGTGAAACATTAATGAAAGGAGTGACAAACGCTCCCCGGCCCTTCTTCTACCTCTCCAAAAATGTCAGGTTATCAAAGCCATCTTGTTTAAGATTTAAGTGTGTTAACAAGCAAAACCCAGAGGCCCTCCAATTTCTCCTTAAATGGAATCAAACAGGAATATCAAACTAAACAGTTGTCTTTAGCGATCAGCTCTGGGCTATGTCTCCTGGTCTATTGATGTGTGTGTTATTAAGCTGGAAATCTATTGCTTCGTCAACACGACCTTTCTTCAGATTAAGCAAAAAAATGAAGAAAAAATATTGTTTATAATAATATTGTTTATTGCTATTTTTACAGATGGAGGGGGAGATTTATCAAACATGGTGTAAAGGGAAACTGGCTCAGTTGCCCCTAGCAACCAATCAGATTCCACTTTTGATTCCTCACAGACTCTTTGGAAAATAAAAGGTGGAATCTGATTGGTTGCTAGGCGCAACTGAGCAAGTTTCACTTTACTCCATGTTTGATAAATCTCCCCCGAAATCCGTATCCAGTGCCATCATGGACACAGGGCATCTGGAACACATGGCTGAGAATTTTTTGCCCAGTGCTCTAAATCTACTGAGTGCCACAATCGACTGTGTATAGTATAGTTGAATACTGTGGCGGGTACAGGAGCCCTTTCCTGCCATTTGCCCTAATTTAGGCTTTTAGGAGGAGATTTATCAAACATGGTGTAAAGTGAAACTGGCTCAGTTGCCCCTAGCAACCAATCAGATTCCACCTTTCATTCCTCACAGACTTATTGGAAAATGAAAGGTGGAATCTGATTGGTTGCTAGGGGCAACTGAGCTAGTTTCACTTTACACCATGTTTGATAAATCTCCCCCATAGCCTCTGAGATGGTTAAAGCAAATGTACTACTAGTACATTGCTTTTTTGTTTTTTTATTTCACATGAATAGACTGTCGCCAGTGCCACAGCCTTTTTTTTAAACCACAGACCTGTCTATTACCGAGCACTGACCGGGCATGAAGCACTAGGGACAGCCTACCGCCCCCCATGTGACGATCTCCCCTCTGTGATGTGGCTCTATTGATTCTAATAGATTTGTGTTTAACTTCTATTTAAAAATATCAAACCTTCCAGTATTTATCAGCTGCTGTATGTCCTGCAGGAAGTGGTGTATTCTTTTCAGTCTAACACAGTGTTCTCTGCTGCAACCTCTCTCCATGTCAGGAACTGTTCAGAGCAGCAGCAAATCCCCATAGAAAACCTTTTCTGACATGGACAGAGGTGGCAGCAGAGAGCATTGTGTGAGACTAGAAAAAATACACCACTTCCTGCAGAACATGCAGCAGCTGATAAGTACTGGAAGACCTGAGATTTTTAAATAGACGTAAAATACAAATCTATATAACTTTCTGATTTGAAAACTGATTTGGAGTACCCCTTTAAAACATCCACCTTCATTCAAGCGTATGTAAAATCTTCATGGAACAGGGTAGGCACTTGCAGCAATATAAACAAAATAAGGAATTCGGAATGACTGACGCATTTATACCTTTCAGCCTTTAGTCATAGTGTATGACCAAATATTGGGAAAAGCAGATATGTTTATCCAAGTGTGGAATTTTATTCTTCCTTATTGCTTGAGATTATAGCAGACATATCTAGTGCAGTCTATGCCCGGCATTAGATCCCAGAGAACGTGTCTAGTGCAGTCTATGCCCGGCATTAGATCCCAGGGAACGTGTCTAGTGCAGTCTATGCCCGGCATTAGATCCCAGAGAACGTGTCTAGTGCAGTCTATGCCCGGCATTAGATCCCAGAGAACGTGTCTAGTGCAGTCAATACCCATTCTCTGTTGATGCCAATGACCTACATTAGAAACAGCAGTTAATATTTTAACACTTTTTTTACTTAATGTAAAATATTTAACACGTCCACTCGAGCATTTGATGTGCAAAAGTATTTCTATACTGTACAATGTCAGGGAAAGGCTCCACTGCTACAATTACCATTTCTCTCCGTGTTGTTGTATTCATGTATGGGAGGATTTTAGTAGGTTTACTTGTAACTCTGATGTTCAGTCATTGCAACTACAAGATGTCCCCTCATAAAACTGCTTGGATCCAGAATTAGGTGGCAACTGGGGAACCTGCCAGAATAGAGGACTTAGGCGGGAACAGGAATAACAAACCATACTATATCACTGTAATCCATAGGCTGTATCCATGTCTTCCCAGACTCCCTGGGGCCACATTCAACTTCAGCCACCGGTAATCAAATGCTGAACAATCGGACTCTAGCATGCTCATGTCTGTTGTGTCCATCTCTACTCAAGACCAGTCAAGCAGTAGCACAACACAAAGCACAATATATATATATATATATATATATATATATATATATATATATATATATATATATATATATATACACACACACACACACACACACACAGTATACGCTCGTAGATGTGGCCAGAGACCAATGGCTGCTTGCTCTGTTAGTCCACTGTATTTAACTATATGGACCCATTAGGAGCCCTTATGGTTAAATACATAGGTGCAGGAGCAGACTACCTTCTGCTTAACCCCTTATGTACTGCAGTGTGTAAGTGACCCAATGTTCAGATGACAAGGATATATCTGCTTTACTGCCAGGGCACTGATAACCCCTGACCTCTGCAAGGAGCTCTGCACATTTTGCTACTTGATGGCACAGCTGGAGAACAGAGGTCAGAGGTTATCAGAGGAGATCTCTTTGTCTTCTGCTTGTTAACCCATCTTTTGTGTTGCAGCATGTAAGTACTGTAAACACTGGGTCACTACACAAAGAAAGTATAAGAATAAAGTTGGTCACTAGATTGATGAAAACTATATATGAATGAGCATCAAAATACTTGAATGCTTGTTACTCGAGTCGAGTGTTTTCCAATGCTTGAGTGCTCTACTGGAATAACGAGCCCATTGAAAACAATGGAAGACTTGAGAATTTAACCAGGTGCCCCCCATTTGGCAGAGCGGAGGGTACCTGATTAATCTGAAAGTGCCCTCCTATCACTATCACTGCTCAGCCAATCAGCGACTGCATCGGTATACCATCTCTTCTGATTGGCTGAGCAGCAATAGAGGAGACAGATTGAAGACCGGAGCAGTAAGTATACTTTTTTGCCCCCCCCCCCCCCCGAAATAGTGTACTTGTGATCGACAGTTGTGTAAGAGCACACAGAGGGGGCATGGACTCTGAATTTATAGCATTTATAAGAATTTATGGTAAATTGTTGATTAAATCTACTCATTGACGGTGCAGGGGAGCTCCGATGTGTATGCCTCTGGTAGGTTGACATTGATGACCAATGGATGCCATCCTGTCTATGTTGCCGTATTCATTTCTTATCTGTATACTACTATATTTATATGACAATAAAGTAATAATGACATTGTCTACCCAGCCCCCTCTTTGTAAATAGCAATTCTTTATAAATAATGATAATTATATTTCAGTGGTAGAAAGAGATCAATAGAACCTTCTGATCTACATATCTCCGACCTTCTTCTTCTTCTATTAAGAAAAAAAATTGCAGCTTTTTTTTTGTTCTTCATTTCTTACAAGAGAGAATGTCAATTTTACAGGGCTGGCAATTATGTTTTACAGTTCCCTACAACATCCCATTTGATGGTTTTGTCAGCCTGCATTTTGTCGTATTCTATTGGCTAATGAAAACAACAAAGTCAATACCCTCACTCCAACCATCTGCATCCTACAATGTCATCTCTTGCATATAGGCAATAAAACTGTGATCCATAATTGCTTGCATTTCCCTTAAGGACTTTGCGTTCAGTGTTATTGATGCAGAAGAAAAGAGGAGTTTATTGGTAATGTAAATTTAAAGAGTCAACAAACATATGGCAGCAAAGAAGAGGCTTGTGCAAGTTAAAGAGGTATGCCTCAAAAATTATTCCACTCTATGGGAGATAATAAAGTAGTTTTTGCAATATACGAGTCCTACATAGGGATGATGGGAAATTATTACTTGTAAAACAACGCATTAAAATAATAGAAAATTCTCTCAAGAGATTTAAAGGGAAACTATTAGCAGGTTAGACAAATCTATATTGTGCATGGGGTGCTGAGGATAGTGAGGATGGAGGATGGGTGCTGAGGTCGTTTTGAACACTGGGGGAGTATGTAGTGTACTCCTACATCTGGTAAGGCCGTATTGTGCACTGGAGGCGGAGCTACTGCCCCCAAAGCACCAATTCATCCCCCAATGCTCCACCATCTCTAATAATTATTAGTGAAGTGAGCCGGACGGGGGCAGGCCAGATTGGTGCTCTGGGGCCACCCATCTATCTCCTATCTGTTGTACATGTTTGAAAGCCACGATCTTGACCCTTGTCCTATCATCTTGCAATTTGAAGATCACTGATTAACTTGGTGACTGCCACAAAATATATTCAACAAAGTTAAACCACATCTGCCTTACTATAATGAGATTTTTTTTATTTTTTTTTGCACGTTCTACATTAGGTAAAGAGGAAAATTCTTTACAAATGAAGAGAACTTTAACACTACAACACTCTTGACCATCTGCCGCTCACTTCCTGGTTTGGAGCATGAAGTCTGTCTAGGGGTGGAGGGTTTACTGCTGGGTAGCAGTGGTGCCGAGCTTGAATCAGCTTGGCTATGCTGTGTCTTTCAGTGAGGTTACACATCTTTAGACAATCCAAGTCCTGGAGACATTTGTGACCTCATTGAGAGAGGTAAGGGGAGTAAAAGTAAAAAAAAAAAAGCTTCTTTTTTTCTTTAGGTGATGGAAATACCCCTTTAAGTGAAGGATAGTTGGAAGCATCAACTATGGCTACTGAAACACATCCGTCATTACTCTTTTTTTACCCAGGCATTTGTACTGAGCAGATTTATATTGTGTATTTTTTATGCATTAGTATTTTTGCCAGAACATCCTAATTCAAATACATTACATAATAATTATAGCTATATAACGATATATACAGATATATACCAACATTATAAAGTAATGGGTATGTCTTTTTATTTGCCCTACAAACTATATTACTAGGAAGTGTAGCCACTCGATTAAGGCTATGTTCACACTGCGTACGATTCCGGCCGCATTTTGTACGCCACCGTGCATGTGCGGCTGAAACTTCGGGCGTGGGAAAAATCGACATGTGGCCGGATGCGTACGAACCGCGAACATACGCCCGTAGTACAGTTATGCTTCCCTAGCTTGTTTCGAAGCGATCTGAGGCAGGTCATTTACTTGGAAATCTTCGCCCAGCCCAATAAAACTCACAGAACCTCTCGGATCGAAAAATCAAGCTCAATTTGGCTGAAATAAGTGCTTCGTACGGGACCGCATGGAAATCCACGGCCGTGAGTTTCAACATTTCCGTCCTCAAACAATGGTCTTGTTCATTTTTCACGGCGCCGTATACGATCCGGCCGTAAGCTCATACGTAGTGTGCATTGTGCATGTGCGGCCGTATATCGAATACTTTCAAGCGAACGCATCAACCTCAAAACTACGTGCGTACATTTGCGGTTTGCACTACGGACGAAAAGATACGTAGTGTGAACATAGCCTAAAATTAACTAGAGATGAAAGATGCATCCTTCATTGTTTTAATCTGTGGGTGAGTATATACTGTGGATCTCCACTATATAGTATAGCGCCGGAGCTCTAATGTGTCTTGCAGAAACCTGTTGCATTTTTTCGTTCTAATTTTTGTACATTTTGTTTACTTATCATTTCAAGAGATTAAATATACAAAAATTAGAACAAAAAAAAAAGCAATAGATGAACCAGGGACCCTCTGCTCTGCCGAGTAAGTGGCACCTGGTTGAGTGCTTGAGTCTCTAATTGATTTCAATGGGTTTTGGGTACTTGAGTCGAGCACTGACTTACCTCTCCCTGTGCCCGCAGTCAGCAGCAGGACCATCTGCGGGACGCCCTCCAGGTTCCGGGATCTCCACGCCAAGACCTGGCTGATGGACTGGCTTCTTAGCCAATCAGTAAGTGGGGTGGAATGCTGCTACAGTCACTGATTGGCTGAGCAGCCCGTCAATCACGTCATCAAAACTTGGGGGAAAACCCTTCTGGCAAGGGTCCCGTGGCCGGTACTGCCGCTCACCGTGGGCACAGGGAGTGGTAAGTTACTTGATTAAGTAATCAATTACCCCCCCCCCCCCCACCACCCCTGCCAGCTGCTTTTATAGCCCGCCGGACTTATCCTCTAAAGGGGTTGGCCCCTTTCATAGCGTCTGTCTGCTGATATGTTGTGTATTTCTCATAGTGACGTATATGTCACACGTGCATCTATCTTAAGGATGGAAACACTATCTGAGCTGTCCCCAATGCACAACCTATAATTACTATGGATCACTGTGTATTAAAATAATCAACAAGCCGCTAATAAAAAAAATGTCAAATGAAATGTTATGAGTTGATGATTGTTCGAGCGGGTGACGGATGTTAACTTGTTTCCTTGAAGGGTTTTTCCCATTTAAAACGGGATTTGGTTGAGCGGAAACACCTAATTAATTTGTCTATGTACTAAAGGACTATAATAAATAGAACTGTACAGAATTGCCCTTATTGACTGTGATTATGGAGTCCTTTCAGAAGAGAAAATAACCTCCATTTAGAGACAGGTGCGAGCCTCCCATCCGCCAGGACCCCGATCTGCTCTGCACAGGGCCGTCATTTAGCTTGGCTTCTATCTTAGTCAATAAGCAGAGACTCTAGTATAGGCAACTGCTTATACGTATTCGTTATTATAACTGTAAAAGTGCAATAATTGTCAACAAAAGATTTTAGTGTTTCCAATAGAAAATGGAAAGTTGACAACTATAATAAGGGTCCGCGGCTTTTTAGAGACGCTCGAGATTTCATGTATGGAGGAACACAGGCAAAAAAGGAGCTACTGATCATATCCTAAGGGCATCCACAATAACCATAGCCAAAAACTGTACGGTTATGTATCATTTGCGGATAAGGATGGTTTGTATGAAATTGCTGTCAGTGGTTCAAGTTAACCCTATGAAGTCATGCTAACTCAATGATTGTTTGCAATTTACGTACTGTAAGAGACTTGAGATGAGCGAACTTATAAAAGTTCAGTTCAGAAGGTTCGCTAAACTTTGAAGAAAAGGTGAGCATACCCTTTTTGTCTGTTTTTTTATGTACAGTATATTAACTCGTGCAGCCACTGGGTTTGTTACAAATTATTGAAAAAATTTGGTTCAGTACCAAAGCAAGTTTATGTCCATTGGTTGACTATAGACTGTCATATAGTTCAGCCAGGTGTCTGGAGAGGGGGGAAGGGCTGGACAACACAAATTCGACTCATAGGTCAGTTTAAATACTGTATATACAAGAGTCTATGCAAGGGAATCGGTTTTACCATTTTAACTGTCCCCTTGAGTCCCTATCAACTATATGGTCATCCTTGGGATGCCCACAGAATTAAATAATGTGGGCAAGTAGTGTTTTTGACTGTAAGCTCAACCCAATGCTCCTACAATAAAATGTGGAGCTCTTCTTCATGGCTGCAGGCAGCTCCGTACCTGTAGCCATCTTTTCCCACTTGATGTACATGCATAGGATTACATGACTATAATGCCTAGGTGAGTCCTGAAAGAAGAGACCCTCTTGGTCTTCAGTGGTTGCAGGCATGAAGCAGCCTGATGAGGCCATGAGGATGAAAAAGAAAAGAGGGTAACTGTAGGGGGCCAAGGTCAGTATGTAACTGCCTCAATGATGTCCCAGCTATAATGACAATACCTGTATATAGTTACTTGAGGTCTTCACATTAACTGTACCATGAGCTGATCCGATGCCACCATGTCTCACATAGGTGTCTTGGTTCGTACATTTAGGCCATTTGTGCACTAATTCTTGCTCGTACAATTCTGGTTGCAACAGTTCATATTCATTTTAGGTTCCTTACTCTTGAAAGGTAGGATAAGGACTGGAGATGAGCGAACCGAATCTCACCAACTGAGATTTGTTCTGAACTTTGCAAAAATTTTGGTTTTGTATTAAAGTAAACTTTTTGCAAAGTTCGTAACAAGTTCACTGACTGACTGAAATGGGACAGTGCCATGGCCAGTGATTGGCTGAGCGGCTTTCACTCCCGTCTCAGAAGTGACAGCCCGGAGAACACCAGAGAACAGAAAAGGAGGAACCTGGGGAGTACGGACAGGTAAGTATGATGAGGGATCTTGCTGAACCACACTAAAACTATTCAGCAAGAACCTACCGAACTTTTGAAAAGTTTTCTCATCTCTTTTTTTTTTTTAATTGTATTTTTATTAAAGTTTTGTTTTTCGTTTTTTTTTTCTTTTCTAGCATAAAAGCAGATAGAGAAAGATAAGAAACAGGAACATAATACCAAAAGTTAAGGCAGTCCAACGGGGAGCACGGATCGCAGCCGCGACTACTGACATATCACCACATAAAGCTTAATACAAGTAGATATAGGGAACTTCACTCATCCTAGCAGCAGTAATCATAGGCAACATCCCATGTTGCTGTATAAACAACAAAAAAAAATGGGGTAGGGGGGGACAAACAAAGACTGGACAAGACAAACACGAGGAGGGGGGGGAGTACGACAGAGGGGAATCAGGAACGGAGGGGGGATAGTCTTCTGATTGTTAAGGCTGATGTCTCCGGGGCGGTGGTGGATGGGTAATATTTCTCTCTTCCCAGTATACCTCCCATAGGCGCCAGACCTTTTTAAAGTGGTCCATTTTGTTATCAAGCATAGCCGTCAGCTGTTCCATGTTTCTCACATCTAGAATGCGTGCGCAAAGGTCCTCCCTAGTCGGAGGGGCAGTGCGTTTCCAATATTTTGCAATTAAACATCTGGCAGCTGTGAGGACATGGAGCAGGAGTTTTAAGGTAGTACGACCAACTTTAAGCGTGGTTACATTAAACAGGTAAAAGACTGGATCTAACGGGATATCCAGTCCCGAGATCTCACTAAGTAATCCCTTGACCATCGTCCAGTAGGGGGTAATAGACGGACAGGCCCAGTAAATGTGTGGAAGAGAGCCCGGAGATCGTTGGCACCTCCAACATATGTTGGGAATTGTTGGGTTCATGGCATGCAAAATTTCTGGAGTATAATACCAGAAGTACATTATTTTATATTGGTTCTCTTTATATGTGACACATATAGACGTTTTAGCCGCCCTGTCCCAGATTATCCCCCACACATTCGAGGGTAGCTGCCGTCCAAAAAGATTTTCCCATTTATCCATATAGGGATACCTCACTTCGGTATCCGGTAAGGGTTGTTTAAGAATTCTATATATGTCAGAGATAAGGCCCTTGGTAGACACACCTGCCCTACAAAGTCTCTCAAAATCTGTTGGGAGTGATACCGTAGCAGAAGAGAATAATGACAACATGTAATGTTTTATCTGAAGGTATTGGTACTGGGCTGCAAGAGGGAGGTTAAAATCAGACGAAAGACTCACAAAGGATCGCAAGGTGCGGTCTGCCGGATTCACAATGTCTGCAAATCGGAATAGCTCGTTAGCGTACCAATGCTTTGTCAGTCCACTGGTGAGGCTGTCCGGGAATTTCGGATGGAATAGGAATGAGGTCATTGGGGAGTGTTGGGAGGTTAGGGGAAACTTGCGCATGCAGGTATTCCAGATCCGTTTAGTGTGGGCGATCGGGCCCAAGACAGGGCCTGAAAGGGTGGTGTCTGAGGTAGCCCACAGAAAGGAGTTGGGATGAGTGGGAGCTAGCCAAAGTTTCTCAATGATCATCCACTTTGAGTAAGCTCGCAGTGCGGACCAGGCTGGAATATGGCGCAAGTGTGCTGCCCAGTAATAGCAGAGTATATCCGGAAGGGCTAACCCCCCGAAAGATTTGGGCGCCAACAGTATAGTTTTGGCCACTCTGTGCCGTCTACGAGCCCAAACAAAGCGGAGTATGGCTGCTTGCAATGATTTAAGCGCAGTAAGAGGGACCTGGATTGGCAAAGTCTCAAAGTAGTAATTGAGTTTGGGTAGCAGTGTCATCTTAACTGCTGCTATTCTTCCTAGTAGCGAGAGAGGTAGCGTGTGCCATCTATCCAACAAGGTTCGTATGTCAGAGAAGAGTTTGGGAAAGTTGTGCGTGTATAGCGAGGAGTAGGAATTGGAGATCTGTATTCCTAGATATTTGAGGGAGTGTTCCTTCCAATTATATTTGTAATTGGATTTCAGGTTGGTCAACAAGGGTTCCGGCAAGTTAATGGGCAGGGCTTCTGTTTTAAGGGTGTTGACTTTGTACCCTGAGAGATGGCCAAAGCGGGTCAAAAGAGTATGTAGATTGGGCAGAGAGATGTGCGGTTGAGTGATCGACAGTAGGACATCATCCGCAAACAAGGAGAGCTTAAAGTCAACTCCCCTGATTTGAATACCATGGATATCCGGGTGGTGACGTATCGCTGCCGCCAGGGGTTCAATACATAGGACAAATATCAGGGGTGAGAGTGGGCAACCTTGTCTTGTGCCATTATGTATCGGGAAGGAGGCGGATAGTGCATGGGGGAGCTTAATTGCTGCAGATGGAGAAGTATACAGGCCCCTGATCGCTGTGAGGAAGGCCCCCCCTATACCAAACGTTTCCAACACTCTAAGCATGAAGGACCACCCCAGGCGATCAAAGGCCTTTTCTGCGTCAAGGCTCAATAACAGGGCCGATCCCTTCTCCTGGTTCACTGCATCTACTAGGTTGATCACCCGTCTAGTGTTGTCTCCCCCCTGCCGGCAGGTCACGAAGCCCACTTGATCCTTGTCAATGAGTTGGGGAAGCCACAGAGATAATCGCGTGGCAAGGATCTTAGTGTACAATTTCAAATCAGTGTTAAGGAGCGCAATAGGGCGGTAGCTACCGCAGCTTAGAGGGTCTTTCCCTGGCTTGGGGATCAGTGTGATAAAAGCATGGGACATAGATGTGGGGATAGGTTCTCCCTGGAGGAACTTATTAAACACTGTTAGGAGGTGGGGGATGAGGATGGGGGCAAAAGATTTGTAATAAAGGTAGGTCAGCCCGTCAGGTCCCGGGGATTTACCGTTGGGCAGGTTTTTCAAAATTTCTCCTAATTCCTCGGCTGTAATTTCTGAGTTTAATGTCTCATGGGCTTCTGTAGGCAGGGTGGGGAGCTTACAGTCTGATAGAAAAGCGTCAATTAGCTGTGTACGATCAGTCGGGGACTGCGGTAAGGCGTCCGGGAGAGTGTAGAGATGGGCAAAGTATTCCCTGAAGGCTTCTGTTATAGCAGAGGGGTCATGGAGAAGAGAACCATTTTGCCCTCTAATGATATGTGGCGTTCGCTGCTCAGCATCGTCCCTTAATTGTTTAGCTAAGAGAGTGTGGGCTTTATTGCCTCTTTCATAGTACCTCTGCTTCGTATACATGAGAAGTTTTTCAACTTTATGTAGGGCTAGGTTTTTTATCTTGGCTCTAACACTCATCACCTTCCGCAGCAGTGCCACCGAAGGGGAGGCAACCAATCTAGCTTCTAGAGATCGCAGCTGAGCAGTAAACTTATCCATCATATGGTTCCTATCTTTTTTTAATTTAGTACTCAGGGAAATACAGTGGCCTCTCATCACCGCCTTGTGGGCTTCCCAAAGCGTTACCGGGGACCCCACCGAGCCTGTATTAATGGTGAAATATTCCGTCAAGGAAGTAGTTAGGCTATCCTTCAGATGAGGAGTTTTTAGGAGTGTTTCATTAAGACGCCAATGACACGTCTTAGTGAACATGGCAGAGTCTTTGAGATCTAAAATCACCGGCGCGTGATCCGACCATGTGATGAGACCCATGTGGGCATCTTTCATAATCCGCACCGCTGGGACATTTCCAAAGAAATAATCTATGCGTGTGAATGTCCCATGTGGCGAGGAGTAGAAAGAATAAGACTTGTCCGAGGGATGGTTAATCCTCCACAAGTCGTATAGGGAGAATTTGCGAATCACCTTGCGAAACTCTCTGGCCAAGGTAATTACCGCGGGCGGGGTTTGCGTATTAGTCGGAGAGAAACGGTCAGTGCGTTCAGAGAAAATGGCATTAAAGTCGCCTCCAAGAACAAGGGTGGAGGGGGGTAGCCGGGAGAGTTTGAGTAGTAGTCTATTTAG
Organism: Dendropsophus ebraccatus; assembly: GCF_027789765.1. Lineage (NCBI taxonomy): Eukaryota > Metazoa > Chordata > Amphibia > Anura > Hylidae > Dendropsophus > Dendropsophus ebraccatus. The sequence continues at coordinate 18,755,301 of NC_091464.1, forward strand.
GAATCGTATCTGGTGGGAGTTGGGGACATACATGTTACAGAGAGTTATAGGCAGGCCTCTATAGGTACCTTGAAGAATAATATATCTACCTCCAGCATCTAATGTCGAGGACTGAACCTGAATGGGGCATGTACGAGAGATGAGGATGGCCACTCCCGCTCGCTTGCGATCACAGGGGGCCGAATATGAGGTCGGATATCGGTGCTTAGCAAAATTAAAATTCCCGGAAGTATCAAAGTGGGTTTCTTGGAGAAACACTATCTCCGCCCCAGTTTTAGTGAATTCCGTCAGAGCGAGTTTGCGTTTGGCATTAGAATGGAGGCCATGGACATTTAAAGACATTAATCTCACCATCATTAAGTATCCCAATAGGTTAAGCACTAAAGAGGTAATGTGTAGATCTACTCACCAGCTCCACGGAATATGAACAGTCTAGTAGGTGAGATGGGTCACACAAGGGGAGAAGAAGCACAGAAGACAACACAGATAGACAAGACAACGAAAAAGGGAGGATAGGATAAAAACAATGTGATAAAACAATCCAAACAAGATATAAATAGTCAATACCAAGTGACACCCGGAATGTCGTACAAGACACCCCAGGAAACCTTGGGTTGGGGTAGTCGTGCAATAGTAGACAATTAGGTCCTCCTTTAAGGGGGGCCCTGTGTCTCCGTCCACCCAGCAGGCTGGGAGGGAGGAGAGTAGGGGAGCCCGATATCAACCCCAACTGGTGTGGAGGCGTACCAGCCCAATGGGGGTCAGGGTAATCAGTTACAACAGAAAACAATTATTAGAACAGTCAGAGAGCTCTGTATGCTCAACCGCCCTTAGGCTTATAACCTAGATCATGGCACAGAGAAGCTGCGCCAGGTACCAAACTTAAACCAGTCCCGCTTAAGTCCACGTAGCACGTTATGTGCGCCGCATTGTTAGAGGACCCCTCTTCTAATTATTCTTTAGCGGTGCGATCATCCGGTGAGGGGACAAGAGGGAGAATTAGTTAAAAGGGCAAAGGTGAAAGGGGGGTAGTAAGGAAGGAGGGAAAGAGGGGGGGGGGGGGGGGGAGGGGGGAGGGAGGGGGGGGGGGGGGGAAAGGGGACCATAGGGAAGTGCTGTTCAACTCAGGGATTCCTAGCTCGTCCCATGGAGGGGGAGCGAAAGTTCCATCAAGGCCCATGCGTAATGGGTTGGGAGGTATCCGAGTCAGGTTGGGGAGGATCCAGCTGAACCTCTAGGAGGGGGATGTTTCCTCTTCTGGGAGTCCCCATGAAGCCGTTCTGTTGGGAGAATCCGCGGGGGTAGGGGGAGTTCCCAATCGGTGATATCTGGGTGTGGGATATCCAGGATAGCACAGAAATCATCCATATCAGCGTGTGTGGATAGCGTAGCTACTTGGCCGTTCTTTCGGGCGATCAGAGCAAAAGGAAATCCCCACCTGTAAGGGATGTTGTGATCTTTTAGTGTACTCAGCAGCGGTTTCAGGTGGCGTCTTTTTTGTAAGGTCAGCCAGGAGAGGTCCGCAAAGAGTTGAACTGGGGTGCCATTGTAGGCCACATTATCAGCTCGTCTGGCTGCAGACATAACGAGCTCTTTGGTAGTGAAGTCAGTCACGCAGCAAATGACATCTCGGGGTTGTGTACCAGGACCCCTTGGCCGCAAGGCGCGATGTGCTCTGTCCAATTGTAGTGGAGTGTCGGCTGGGCGCTCAAGTATAGAATTAAACAGTGACTGGAGGACCGCTTTAAGATCCTCTGAGGGGTCTTCTGGGAGACCCCGCACTCGAATGTTATGTCTCCGGCCCCTATTATCCAGGTCTTCCAGGTGCCTGGTAGTCTCTTGAAGGTGTTTGGTAGTCAAAACGGTATGTTTTTGGGAGACAGAGAAATGCTTTCTGAGATCAATATGGTCTTGTTCCAATGAGTCCACCCTATCAGTCACTTGTTTAAGGTCTTTACGGAGGTGAGCGATTTCCGCTCGGCATGTTTCTTTTACCTCTGATACTAGTGTCTGAAAGTCTGCTTTAGTAGGGAGGGCTTGAAGTAGTGTATGCCATTCTGGTGGGTTTTGGAGCGCAGCGGTTTGGTCAGCCGTGTCCTCCACTATTGATTCTGTAGAAGAGCGCCAGTTTTTCCGTTGGGCTAATAAAGTTGGGGTGGCCTCATAGTCCTCGTCCCGGGAAGAGTGCCACTCCGCCAATCCCTGTGATGGTCTTACGGGGCCCTTTTTTGCGGAAGAAGTGGAACGAGTACTTTTAAAAGGCATAGTGGTTTCCTGAGTATTCAAGTCTGCTAAATGGGAAGCGCCTGCTGTAGTGTAAAGTAATGGGGTGGGATGGTTCCCTTGGCAGAGGGGGGGTGGGGTAGCAATCAGTCTCTGCGGGGATTGGGGTGTCTGTATAATAGGGAAAAATTGGCGCAGAGTCCTCTGTATGAGTTGAGGAGGAGTAATGCCAGTTACCTTGGTTCCAGCAGAGTCCTTGTCCCTAAGAGAGGGTTCAGAGTGGGGATCTGATGGCTCCAGCCCTCTGTATATTTTCCCTCTGGTGGATTGGGGCTGTGGCAGCACTCTTCAGTGCTATAGCGTTGTAGTCTCTGCAGTAGCTTATAGAGGCCCAGAGATAGTAGGAGCCGGGGCCCGTTGTTAGGTCCCAGGCGCCGGTCTTTATATGCTGCGTCTCCGCCGGGGACCGCAAGATGGCGGCGGTCACGTGGGACGGAGTGGGGGGGATCGTTGCTTTAGGCCCGCGTGGAGCGCCCGGAGTCTGCCAGGGAGAAGAACCCGCTCGGGTAGGAGCTGTAGGTACCGGAGGGGTCTCCCCACCACGTGGAGCTCGGGTAAGTGCGCTCCGAGGCGGCTTCTCAATGCCGTATACAGCACCTCACAGGCTCCCGCGCGGCTAAGATGGCGGGGGTCACGTGGAGTCCGCGGAGCGGGGACTCAGCCGCGTCCGGGTGGCAGGAGCCGCAATAGGTGGGTGCAAAGGTAGCACTGTACCCTCCGGTCTGTCGCTGGGGGTTGTGAGCGCAGCGGTGCTCAGATCTGGGAAAGTGCTCACCCGGTCTTCTCGCCCAAGATGGCGCTGAGGGCTCTGTGCGCGCGGGGCTGCCGGTCAGTGTCCTCTCCTCCGCTTCGTCCCGGGGTTCGGAAGCCTCAATACCGCTGCCCGGCGATCTCTGAGGCCTTGGGAAGAGGTCAGCAAGCAGGGGGACGGCTATAAGTGGGTTTTTGCTAATGTAGCAGGCGGCTAGTGAGCGGAGCTCCTTGTTCAAGCGGCCATCTTCCCCAGCGGCTAGCCACGCCTCGTTTTCTCATCTCTAATGAGGACATTCAGATAGAATTTTCTTATAGGTCCCTGGTGATAATACTGTAAAAGGTTAAACACGTATTATAACGCTGGGATAAAATAAGAAACAGTAAGGGATTTAGGATTATTGACGGGAAAAGTTAAGTACAAAATGTACCGGTATCTTTCTAGGAGTAGGCCGAGCAGGGTTAGTGCGTTCTGCATATCTTATTACTCTTGGGTACTAGGCCACATGACACAGCACAGAACTGTGGTGAGGGGGTAAAATCCGGCACTTTAGAACACCGATCATGCATGTCGACAGAGCGAGCCAAATTCTTCAGCTTTTACAAATCAGACAGCTGAGAGCTGTGCTCTATCTAAATAGTGGAGAAGCTGCATGTAATTCATTATACAGTTTTAACAGGCTTTTTCTGCAGACAGTCGGTGCAGAAATGACTCTTGACACGCTCCAGGAAGCAGTAGGAAGTATGGCGAAATATATCAAAACTGACTCAGATACCACAGGGGAGCGTGTACAACACGGCGGAATGCGAGCCAACAGGGAGCATCAAATCCTTCTTGTGTCGACTTTCTCTAAGTTATAATTATACATTGATTAGCAGACTTCTCTACCTGCTTGTTGCTTTTAGCATGGAAATAAGTAAAAAGGTGAAACAGAAGTAAAAAAAAAAAAAAGAACCTATAACGACAAGAATGTCACTTGCTGAAAGAGTCATAACCATGGTAGGATGAGAAGTGGTAAAGGTGTAGAGAGCTTGAGCCTCATCAGTTATTTGGGTGATAGGGATAGACTTTTAGGCGGCACGTCTGTGTCAAGGGTGGTGCTCGTTGTAAGAAAAAATTCCCATAGCATTATAAAAGTTCATTCTCGGCACTCACCAATTCACGCTTCAAAAGTGTTATTGAAGAAAAAAATTCAAAAAAAGTTATACAACGGCAACAGGACGTTTCAGCGTTAAGTTGAGTAAGGCTTGACGCCGAAACTTCCTGTTGCTATTGTATAACTTTGATGAATTTTTTTCTACAATAAAACTTTTGAAGCATGAAATGGTGAGTGCCGAGAATGTACTTTTATATTTGGCTGATAGGAGTTTATGGACCATCCGGCATATTTGCCATTGGGCGTGGATTCACTGGATCAAAAACCACTGCTTGCAGCATTTATTGATCCGACACCTGCACACTATGCCAGATAATGAAGAAATGAAAACCCAGCCTTATGCTGCGTTTACATGGAACGATTATCGCTCGAATTTTCGCAATAACGATCGCATTTGAGCGATAATCGTTCCGTGTAAACACAGCAAACGATCAAGCGATGAGCGAAAAATCGTTCATTTTGATCTTTCAACATGTTCTCAAATCGTCGTTCGTCGTTCGCTAAAAATTCGCAGATCGCTTCGTGTAAACAGTCTTTCAAAGATTCACCCTATGTAAAAGATGGGCTTAAGCGATCTTAAAAATGATCGCAATAACGATTTTTCTTATGAATCTTCTAACGATTTTCCTCCATCTAAACGCTGATCGTTATAAAAACCAAATCGTTGCTTCAAAATCGTTAATCATTCGATTGGGCGAATTACCGTTCCGTGTAAACCCAGCATTATTCGTTTTTATCAATCTTAATTATGTCTACTCCTCCACAGCTTTTTTTTTTTACTGCCAAGTTTTAAAGGGGTAGTCCGGATACTAATTTTGTACAGTGCTGAGGTTGCGATTAAAATAAGAAACAACGCATACTCATCCACCTGTTCACTCTGGGCTTTACATGTGACAATTCCTGGCTCCCTTCTGCTCACTTGGGCTGCTACTTCCAGGATGGCCAATCACCGACTGAGACACTGCAGTGAGTGCATTGCTTCTGAATGTAATCATGGCCCCAACATTATATAAAGAATATAGGGGGCATTTATCATGGCTGGCATATGAGTACGCCGGTCTTAAAGGGGTATTCTGGGAAAAATTTACTTTTCCCCTATCCATAGGATAGGGGAAAAGTAGGAGGTCGCAGGGTTTCCGACCTCATAACCCCCTGGCGATCTCCGTACCAGGGCCTGTTAGCTCTGTTATGAATAGAGCCCCAGGTTGGCACATGTCCTGCAGCTCTATTCATTTCTATAGAGTGGCTGAAAGAGCTCAGTACGCCGGAAGAGTGCTGTACTTGGCTTTTTCCGTTGCTCCATAGGTATAAATAGAGCTGTGGGTTGCGTGCCAATCCGGAGCCTTCTTCAAAACAGAGCCAACAGAGGGGGATGGGGGGATTAGATGCCGGCCCTCCTACTTTTCCCCTATCCACAAAGTAAATTTTTCCTGGAATACCCCTTAAAATCCCTTTGCTACACCCACTTTTCCCTGGCTGGATTTAATAAGAGGCGTACACCGGCCAGCCCTGTGCCTGGCGCAGGCATTGCAGAACAAATTTACAATTGATCGAGAGCAGGTGTGGATATGTATAATGATTTACACCTGCAAGGGGGCCAAATAAAGATAAATCTGGCATGGTAGGAGGCCACACCTCCTCCCTACCTAACCGTGCCCCCGCTGTCTACCCTTCAGGCGAGCAGGGTTTTTGGCTGGCATACGCCAGGGAAAAGGCATGTCTGGCATATGCCAGGGGCGCATCCTAGAAAGAAACACTGGTGTTTTACCTCCCATAGACTTCTATGGGTGGAAAAAACAGCAAGAGAAATAACATGTCTGATAAAAAACAAACAAACACCTATACTATTCAACACTAAATTGAAAAATAAAACAACATAAAACAAACGGGATAAAAATACAGAAACACAGGAAGTTTTGGGGGGTATTTTTACTCCCAAAAACATCATGCAACCTTTGAATCTAAAGGAAGCCTAATGGTCCTTTTACACGGAACGATTTATCGTTCGAATTTGCACGATAATGATCAAATTCGAACGATAATCGTATGGTAAACGCAGCGAACGATCAAATGATGAGCGATAAATCGTTCATTTTGATCTTTCAATATGTTCTCAAATCATCGTTGATCGTTCACAAAAAATTCGCAGATCGTTCAGTGTAAACAGTCTTTCAACTATTTCAACTATGTGTGAGATAGGCTTAAACGATCGCAAATCGATCGCATAGCGAATTCTCCGTACGATGTATCGTTCCGTCTAAACGCTGATCGTTATAAAAAAAATATCGTTCATTCAAAATCGTTAATCGTGCGATCGGGCGAATTATCGCTCCGTGTAAAAGTACCATAAGTCTTGCCGTGATTTTGCATTGTGTACACACACTTGGACTGCCAGCTTCTTTCCTTTTGCCGATTGTTGTGCTTTCTTTAGGCTTATTTTAGTACTAGGCATGCTGTTTCATCAGAAGTCCAGCGGAATCATTTGAAGATAGTTCGCCTATGAACCCAATATCCATGGGACACTTTTTCTTGTCCACCCAATAAATATGGATTATTGCCCCTGGCTTTAAAATATTTCAAAGAGAGTAGAATTTCTATAGATGAGAGAATGAGATGAATGGGATGAAGTACTTTTTATACTACAGGCATCCTTTGTAGCTTATATCTATGTTTCCTGATGACATTTCCATAGACAATTATGGTACATTACTCTTATTCCATTACCATAGGCCTGATGAAGAACGGACAGACATGTTTTTTTTTTCTATCTATAGAATACAAACTAAATTACCATGGAGACTTGGTGTGACATCTTGGTATTACATCTTACCTTCCATTTACTCACAAAATACTAATTCTTTTGCAGTTTGTACCTAAGGGCCAAGATTTACTAAAGCTGTCTAAGGCTATGTTCACACAACGTATGTTTTCGTAAATGTACGGCCGTTGTTGCCGATTGTGCAAAAACATACGTTGCCTTGCCCTCTATGGGATCCCGGCTAGAGCGTATATGCATCGTATACGCTCCGGCCGGGATCCCTCGCAGCGCCGCAAAGAACTGATATGTCAGTTTTCTGTGGCCGCTATTCAGTGAATAGCAGCCGTAGAAAACCATGTCAGTGCACACTATGGAGCGAGCGGCTGTGGCTACAAGCTTCATAGTGTGCTGTGGGAAGTTCCCTGCGGCCAAAAAGATCATCCGGCCGGTACTGCAGTACTGGCCGGGATGATCTTTTCAGAGACCGTCCGCTCCGTTACCCGGCCAGGTCGCGAAATGGCAGGTCCCTTAAGCCATGTGAACATGGCCTAAGGTTGGCTTCATAAGGTGTATTCTGGTCATGTACACGCAACCGTGTTATGGACACAAGTCCTGGCTTGACCACTGGAACTGACGGTTCTGGTGTAAGGGTGGTATTACACGGAACGATTATCGTTCAAAAAATCGTTAAATCGCTCGGATTTGAAAGATAATCATTTAGTGTAGCAGACAACGATTAAACGACCAACGAGAAATCGTTATAATATAGTTTAATAGAGTTTGGACCTATTTTTATGGTTGATCGTTTGCAAATCATTCTCATGTAATAAGATGTCGTTCGCAGTAGCGGCGAATGCAGTGGGGATGACAGGGCGAACGCAAAAACAATCATAAGTAACGATCATTGTTCCCTGTAATTGGGTTTATCGTTAATCGTTGAAAAATCGCTTCATGTAATAGTACCCTTAGTTTGGGTCATCAGACTGGGACTTGTGTCCTAAAAGTGTACCTGTCATTATAGACTCGGACCGATCAAAACTTTTGACACGTCTCTATGACCTGTCAAAAGTTTTTTTTATAACGACGGATAGAATTTAATACAGATGGCTTGCTGTAGACATAGTGGGGGAGATTTATCAGACATGGTGTAAAGTGAAACTGGCTCAGTCGCCCCTAGCAACCAATCAGATTCCACCTTTCATTCCTCACAGACTCTTTGGAAAATGAAAGGTGGAATCTGATTGGTTGTTAGGGGCAACTGGGCCAGTTTCACTTTACACCATGTTTGATAGATCTCCCCCACAATGTGCCAAAATTTTGGCACATAGTATTGCATCTTAGACAATGCCCCTCTGAGTCCAGGATCATTGTAGATGGTTGTGGGAACTACAAGAGACTAAGCAGGGGGTTCATGCAGTAGGTTAGCTTCGGCTGTCCAGGCATGATGGGAATTGTGGTTTTGCAACAGCTGGAGGACCGAAGGTTCCCTATCCCTTACTTAATTACACACATATCTGCAGCTTCAAATCTGCGATATCAAGTCTGCAGCAGATCCTGTATGTGTGAATGTGGCCTAGAAAACCAGAAGACACAAGTCCGGTCATCAGACAATGGAGAGCCCCATGGAGGGGTGAGACTGTTACCTTCAAAGTCATTACAGTACTATAAAAAACAGCAGAAAAAAACCCAAATGTCAACTATTTTTGTATCTTGCCATACAGTTTGCATTCTGTAAATAGGTGGAACATCATGAGGCCTATCAGATAGCCTCCCACGTGAAGCTATATATAAAGAGACAGGGCTATTTTGGTCTTCGCCGAGAATAATTATATCACCAGCACATCCCCCATATAGTTTATTTAATCAGTCTCCATACATCTGAATTGTGCTTAGCAACCCAGTATAGCAGGCTGCTTATTCATCACTACATGTCCATCTGGAATCATCACCTACAGGCGTTCTGCTTTGTGCTTTATTAAAGGGGTACTCCAGTGGAAATCTTTTTCTTTCAAATCAACTGGTTTCAGAAAGTTCTATAGATTTGTTATTTACTTCTATTTAAAAAGAATCCAGTACTTATCAGCTGCTGTATGTCCTGCTGGAAGTGGTGTATTCTTTCCAGTCTGACACAGTGCTCTCTGCTGTCACCTCTGTCCATGTCAGGAACTGTCCAGAGCAGTAGCAAATTCCCATAGAAAACCTCTCCTGCTCTGAACAGTTCCTGACATGGACAGAGGTGGCAGTAGAGAGCACTGTGTCAGACTGGAAAGAATACACCACTTCCTACATGACATACAGCTGCTGATAAGTATGGGAAAACTTTGAAGAGGAGATTTTTAAATAGAAGTAAATTACAAATCTATAGAACTTTCTGACACCGGTTGATTTGAAAGAATATTTTTTTTAGCTGGATAACTCTGTTAAACCATAAATGAATACTAAGTATAAATATGTATTGGTTTTAACAATTCCAGATTCACTCGCCAGTGTATTCTATGGTGGATTTATGGTGGATTTTTATCGATATTTATGGTGGATTTTTCACAACACAAATATATATATATACACTTTACTGCTGGTGTGCACTGATAACCCCTGACCTCTGCACAGAGCTCTGCACATTTTCCTACTTCATTGCACAGCTGGAGAACAGAGGTGAGAGGTTATCAGAGCAGTGAAGCAGAGATCTCTGTATTCTGCTTGTTAACCCTTTATTTGTGTCGCAGCATGTAAGTAAACATTTGATCACTTACACACTGCAGTACATAAGGGGTTAAGCAGAAGGACACACATTCTTACCTTCTCTTCCGGGCCCCCATCCTGCACGGGCCCCATAGCAACTGCCTACCCTGCTTCTATGTAGCTATGCCACTGCTTCTGAGCATTCATGTAGATGCATGTAATAAAGCATGTAAGAAGCAAAAAAAAAAAAAAAAAAAGAAAGAAAGAAAAAGAAAAATAGTAATAATACATGAAATCTAAAAGCAATAATAGAAGACACATGTCAACAATGAAACGCATTCTTGCAAAAAGTAGGACTGTAAAACATCCTGGTATTGTATGTGAGCACCACCTTTATGGTCATGTAACTGGAAATGATGGTTAATGCTTGAGTAGCTCTATGAACTTTAATAGTCCATGACAAACTATGTTTACATAAGTCCTAGAGTACAATGTTTGCCCGAGTTTTCTCTGCCTTTGTTGAACCATTTACCGGCTATTTTACACTGAACATTACATGTCACTATTAATCTGGCTCCATGTAGTGTATATCTGAAAATACATAGTCATCAGATCATTCAGCTGACAATCAACCCTGCCAAAGACATATTAATGGGTAATATTGGTAATTTTAACCCACTGCCACCTGAACAACTCTGCTGAAGATCGGACACCGTCCAGCTCTACTCTAGTTGAGATGCTCCTGTGGAAGCGAGCAGCTCAGCCATATGTCCTCTCCCTGCTGCCGGAGGACATATGGACACATGTGGTGCTCTCCTACTCTGATGTGGCGGCAGCCTAGATCCTGTGTGCACAGACGGGACCCGAGCGGTGAGTTCTTCAACTCCTCAGGGCCTCGCCCACCGCTGCCATCTTACCTGCTAACATGTCCCTATTGTGCAGGAGATGCCGGGGAGGAAGACATGTCTTTTACCTTCATCCTTGGCGCCATTCCAGTGCAGTTAGTCGCTTTCTCCATGGTTCGGTAAGACCTTAAGGAGAACTGCCCCCACCCATATCAATGATCCAGCTGGCCCGCTCCATTGATTATCATTAGAAGGGGCAGGCTGGCCAGGGGCGGATAGGCACCATGTGGGCGGACAGTGCTCGTAATGGTCTTACTGGACAGTGGAGCAGAACGGCGCTGAGGATGAAGATAAGAGACATCCCTTTCTCCTCAGCTTCTCCTGCACAATAGGGGGCTATCAGCAGGCTAGATTCGTCTAACCTGCTGACAGTTCCTCTTTAAATGATGCCCGTCCAATAAAAACGGCCACCATTTTGACAGTGTTTGAACATAGTTTATGGGTAGAACTAATTAAGTTAAAGGGGTTATCAAGTGCTACAAAAGATGGCCACTTTACCCCTACTGTTGTTTCCAGATTGGGTGGGGTTTTGAAACTTAGTTCCATTGAAGTAAATGGAGCTTAATTGCAAACTGCACCTGAACTGGAGACAAGAGTAGGGGGAAAATGGCCATTTTTTTGTAGCGCTGGATAACCCCTTTAAAGCAAAGAAATTGTATCAAGCACTAGAATAGGGCTATGCTCACTCACCGTTGAACTGACAACCGTTTTATTTTATTTTTTACAGCCGCCATTTAACTTCAAATAACGGCCCTCCAGTTGTCATTTGGACGATGTGTGAACATAGCCCATAGGTGTAAATAATCGTAAACTACTTGAGATGACTTGTGATGGTTTCTGTTAGTACCTTTTAGTGTTCAGGAACCGATGATGAAAACATGGAGTCACTGCCCTGTGTAATAGAGCTAGCGACCAGCTGTCGCTCGTCGGCCGCACATCACCCTGTGTAATAGCAGCATGACGAGTGACGGCGGCAAAGGGCCGCATGACCGATCTAGTGATTCCGGCACAGTTACCGAGCCGTGTAATAGGCTCTATAAACGCCGGCTAATCGGTAACACCGGCGTTTGTTTACAGCGCGGCTTGTGCCATCTAGCAGGGCCCTTAACTTGATGCCCACAAATAGATTTCTAATGTTTATACACATAAAGGAGAAAATCGACATTTTTTTTTACTTCGTACGAGACTTTGACTTTGTAATTTTAACCTCAATTTCATGCCTGAGGAGGGATATATCAAAGATGAATTCACAGCCTGGTGACTGCACATGGAAGTATCTCGGCACACCTGGGAAGGGGAGAGGACCGGATGCTTTTATACCGTCCTTTATAGACGTGGCGATTCTTTTCTATCTGTATTGGGGCGATCATTCATCCCTCCGCAGATATACTGCTAGCTTAGCGCCAGCCGGCCTACCAACTGAGCTGAGATGGATTTAATTTTAGCGTCCGCGGAGCTGCCAGAGCCCTTGCGAAAGATGAAAAGCCGGGTTCATTTTTCTCTTTTCCAACAGACATATTACCTGGAGCAGCATGACATATTGCATCAGGAATCTTGTTTGAGGCTTATTTATTTCAGCTCTCGTGCTGCTGGAGATGTTACACGGCCAAACTCTGATTTTGCAGGTCTGGAGATTCTATGAGTGTATGTGAATGTACTTGCCAGCCAGAATGCCATTCATCTCGGCATACAATCGGAGCCGCGGGTGACCTAGAAGCCTGCTAAGTTTATATTCAGACTGAATGAGAGGTATCTCCAATCCAATTTCGGAAAGCAGCGGCGAGTAGAAAAGCTGCTTTTCCTCAAACCCTTTAACTGCCACATTTATGTGTTCTCTAATGTGACTGGCATATGGCGGTTTAAGGTGGAATTTGTCTCATACCTGGCCGAGCAATTCTTTTTAGAAAAAGTAACTAAAGTTTTATTATTAAATTTTATGTTAGGGTACAAACACACACGGCATATACGCTGCGTATTTACTGCTGCGATACGCAGCAGATACACAGCAGATACGCAGCAGATTAGATCTAAATAACTGAACACAGCATCAGATCTGCACCATCAAATCTGCTGTGTATCTGCTGCATATACGCTGTGTGTGTTTGTACCCTGGAAAGTGTATGTTTAGTGTGCAGCACAGTATTCAGCAAAAAACACCTATCTCTAATAGCTGGCATGGACAATCACTCTGTGCTGGCTATTAACTGTTTAGTTGTTTTGCTGCTGTCAAAGCTGACCGTGACATTTTAACAGTGGAAATTCAGATTGATGGTATAGGGGGACAAATTGGCTTCCAGCGGTATGATCGAGGGGAGATTATCTATTGTAAGGTACTGTACCTAGTCACGGCAGCCTGTACTAGGTCTCCATGGCTGCGGTGACTGATCTATAGTTACAGCCTGCCATAGACCTGCCATCTCTTCCCATCTCTTCTCTGCCATATATATGCCCATGAGGAATTAAAATATAAGGTCATTAATCCAGAATTGCTTTTTTTTGGCCACATCATGTTCTATGACAGATCATTGTGTATAAAAATGAGCCCCAGGCAATAATTGAACATGGGGACACATCGAAAGTTTTGAACAGTCGGGGTCTCACTTCTGAGAACCCTACCTAATTAATTGTTTATGCCACAATAATTTCTTAGAAGAAAAAAAAAAAAGCTGGAGATACCTTCACGTGAATAACGATGTTCTTCTTGCTTAACAAAACATTGCTCACAAAGACAAAATGTTCAGTATAAATGTGTAAAAAAACAACAACAAAAGACAAGAAAAAAGCGCTCCCTTTATGGATGCCAGCAACAAAATATAAAAGCTTGACATGCACCTTTAAATGCTCACTTGCTGGAGGTCACATCAACCCAGATGCCTTTTATTAGTGGAAAGCTGATGGCAGCCAGGTCATGGCTTCTCCTGGTCACTGCAGCTGTAGTTGTAACCTTGAGTTGGGGTTACCCCCTGCCCTCTGTCCAGAAAAGCAAGGGCACCGAGCAGACAGGATGATAACACCATTACCGGACAATCGATATTTCCCCTTATCCGTATAGTGAATAGGGGAATAGCACTTTTATTGTGACTACAACATGTTTTGAAGGCGCTCTAGCCCTCTTCATCAGGCATAAAAGCAGTGAATAACATGAGCTACATACATACACATATGAATATAATTACGCCATGGGTCACACTACTTAGTGTAAAATAAAAAAGATACATAAATACACATTAGTTTTATACTTAAAGGGAACCTGTCACCTAGACAATGCTATCTTATCTATCGACATTATGTTGTAGAGCAGGAAGAGCTGAGCAGATTGATATATAACTCTGTGGGAAAAGATTCAGTATAACTTATAACATGTTGATTGAAATCCCTGCTCATTCTGTGGTAAGGAGTCCAGTGGGCGGAGTCACTCAATGGACTGGACTCTTTGGCATAAAAACATTAGAGATTTCTATGAATAAATTACAAGTTATATTGAATATTTTCCTATAAAGTTATATATCAATCCGCTCAGCTCCTTCTGCTCTATAACATGATGCCAATAGATTTAGGTTCGGCTGAACCCTAACGTTCTCAAGGTTTGCTCATCTCTAGCTCTCTGTATGCTGTCACTGAACCCCTCTTGTGTTTTTGATCGATGTTTGATCAATCCGGGACCCATCCCTAGGACATTGCACCAAGCAGTAGGATGAAAGGGCTGAAGAATACACACAGCTGTGACATTGAAGCAGTACTTTATAGACAGAAGTATGCCTGAACAATCTTCCTGTAATAAAAAAACAAAAAATAAAAAAACAAAAACATGCAAATTTTTTGATTTATGGAAATTCTTGTCACCCATACAATTTTTTTTATTTTTTATTTTTTACAGACATTCAAGTAACTTGCCTTTTTTCTTGTTCTGTCCCCCAGGTATACAGCATCTATAATACAATTTATGATTGGACAGAATTTAAAGAAGCATATAAAAGGTCCAACATCTTTATCACAGTCATAAGGTAGCCTCATTGGGGGTTATTAGAAGGCTAAGGTGGCAGCAGAGAGCACTGTGTCAGACTGGAAAGAATATTCCACTTCCTGCAGGTCATACAGCAGCTGATAAGTACTGAAAGACTTGAGAATTTTTTTTAATACAAGTTCTTAAACCAGTTCATTTGAAAGAAAAAGATTTTTGCCAGAGTACCCATTTAAAAAGAAAAAGGAAGCTGAACTCAAAGAGATCAAAGCATTATCCATGAAGCCCCATTATTTTCTTACTTGTTCACACATTGTATTTTTTTTAAAGACAAGAACGGCCGTTGTAAATTTAAAAAAAATGTTTGTTATTGCCTTAAAATAATGCACTGCATTGAACTCTATAAGGGAACAACAGCTGTTGTTCACACAATGTATTGAACAACGGCCGTTGTTACCCTATAGCGGCACAAATATTTATAATTGACTCATTTATTTGCGGCCGCTAATTCAGGACCAACAGCTGTTGTTCCAGCTATGTCCACACAATGTATGGCCGTTCTGACGGCCGTACATTGCATAGACTGCAATGGTTAATTGGATTGCAGGCTACCTCCATATGTGGGTGCAATCCTAATAAAATAAAATGATGTTTCTGCGGCCGATATGGTAATATTGGCCGCAGGAACGTGTAAAAAACGGCCGCTGTTTATACATAGAGGGGGAGAATTATCAAACATGGTGTAAAGTGAAACTGGCTCAGTTGCCCCTAGCAACCAATCAGATTCCACCTTTCATTCCTCACAGACTCTTTGGAAAATGAAAGATGGAATCTGATTGGTTGCTAGGGACAACTGAGCCAGTTTCACTTTACACCATGTTTGATAAATCTCCCCCCCACTCTTGTGTCTTGGTTTTTGTACCACATCTTCACAGTGTGCCCGCTTCCCATATCTATTCTCCCCATATAAACATCTGTATTTTGAGATTTCTTTGGCATTAGGAGGAGGAGGATATGAATCTAAAGTGTCGCTGTTCGGCGGCAGTGAATTTGGTTATGCTAAGACAAGCAGCATTCGTCATAAATCACAAACCTGGCAAATCTATTTGCTCGTCTCTCCTAACAGGCAATGTGTATCTTGGGGAAACAAACCGCTTGTCAATGAACAGAGTTTTGATGCTCTGCGCCAGACCGGGAACAGTGGAATATGATGCTCCTGTCTAACATCAGATACAAAGTGTCAACACTGAGCGTGCTACGCTACCTCTCCACTCACACCTATACACACTCGGCATCGAGAGTGAAAAGTGATGGGGAATACTGCACAGTCCCATATGTCATCTCTGGGTCAACTCGCTTACCTATTATTACAATCAGGATCTGAAAGCTAAGGCCTCACATCTGCAAAATTTGTCCGTAAAGCATTGTTCACATAATGTATTTTTAATTAAAATAACGACCGCTATTTTCAGGTTTGAACGATTTCTATTGACGTCTACAGAAAAAAACAGCCGTTAGTTCACACAATGCCTTGAATTACGGCCGTTGTTTAAAGCAGCCATAAAATGAAAGGAGAAGTCAGGCCATTTTTAAAATCCAGCAGCAGGCAGGGGCAGGGGGGAATTTGGTAGTGAGTGCGAACTTACCTCTCCCCTTGCCCGTGGTGGTGAGCAGCAGGACAGGCCTCGGCTCCCCACCGGAAGGCAGTTCCCCCCTGAGTTTTGATGATGTCATGACCCGGGGAAAAGTAGGAAAAACGTTTTTTTGGACGGCACTTCTGTGTCTAGGGTGGTGCTCACGGTAAGAAAAAAATTCCAACAGTATTATGAAAGTTCAGTCTCGGCACTCACCATCATGCTTCATAAATTTTGATTGTAGAAAAAAGTCCATAAAAAAAATATACAACGGCAACAGGACATTTCGGCGTCAAGCCTTCCTCAACTGACAGTTGAGAAAGGCTTGACACCGAAACGTCCTGTTGCCGTTGTATTTTTTTTTTTATGGACTTTTTTCTATAATATAAATTTATGAAGCATGATGGTGAGTGCCGAGACTGAACTTAAATGACACAGGAAAAAGGGCTGTCCTAGCCAATGGACTGACCGCCAGTCAGTAAGCCAGGTCATGAGGTGTGCAGGGGCAGAGATTCTGGACCCGGTGGGGGTCCCGAAGGCCGGTCCCGCTGCTCACCATGGGCACGGAAGAGGTAAGATCAAACTTGTTATGAAATTCCCCCTGCCCGTGACGGCTGCTGGATTTTAAAAAATGGCCAGACTTCTCCTTTAATGTTCAGGACATTTATTGGTGGCCGTTATTTAGCGAACAATGGCCGTTATTTTAAGTTGTTCGCACATAGATTTTATTTTGACCGTCCTTTCACCTTAATTTATACAACATTAAACGTAACCTTAAAAATAGCCACACCCAAAACGGAGTTAAAAGAGGCCATCTCAAACCTAAACTGGAATAATGAACCAACGGCCGTGATTATAATGACGGACGTCAAAGAATGTTAAACAATGCCTGCTATATAAGAATCAAATGACAGCGGTTGAAAATCATTGTGTGAACATAGCTTAATTACAGATCCGCATTTATAGACAAACTTATATCCAATTGGTGGCTATGTGCCTATTCACACATCTGCAAATTCTGCCGATCCGTCACGCAAAAACAAAAAAAAAGAAGTGTCTTTGTGCAGACCGCATATGCAGCACAGACACATCAATAGAAGTCTATAGGATCAGTATTTTTTAAGAATGTTGTGGCTATTACCTCCATACCATCCGCAAAAAATACGGATCTAGCTAGTGTCATCATTTTGAACATTCTTCCTTTTTTACAAGTATTTTCCACTTTAAGGACCCGTTCACACTGGAAAATCTGAGCGGAACCTGCACCTTGAGCTTCGGTTGGAATTCTGCCTGCCTCACTGACTCAATGTGATGTTTCGCGCACCTCCGCCTGTTTTGCTCAGTGTGAACAAGCACTAAGGCTATGTTCCCACACTGTTAAAATTAAGTGGATGGCTGGCCGTCATTTAATGGCAAATAACAGCCGTTATTTCAAAATAAAGGTGGTTATTTTAAAATAACAGCAATTATTTGCCATTAAATTACGGCCTTCCACTTCATTTTAACAGTGTGGGAGCATAGACTTTCTGTGTTTTCAACCCACTCCTGGTTTTGGTTGCAAAATACTGACCACAATACTGAGCAAAAATACTATGTGTGTGAACATAGTGTGAACATCAAATTTTTGCAAATTGCAGAAAGAAAATTAAGGACTCAAAATAAGGTCCACCAAAATATGCTGAGGTGTGAATGAGGTCTTACTGTGGCTAAAGCCAATCAAGTCTCTAAGCCTTCCTGATAGATGTTAATGTAGGACACGCTTTGGAGGCCATCATTTATCCAACGAAAGACAGAAGACCACATAGTCTCTGTAGAAATCAATATACACTTGAAGGCGCACAAAAAGGCGTGCATGAATCACTAACAAACTGGTCCATAGCAACTAAAGGTAGAGCGAGGCTTCTCGTGGCTTTCTCTCCGTTTTCTCCATTATACTTTGACCTATTACTCAGTCTTGATGACACATGATGATTAACGCTAAGTATCTCCCCGCTATAAGAGATAAGTATAATTTAACGGAACATGTAACCACCAAAAATTATTTATTACTTCTGCTCACTAATGGTCTTCTTGTGTCTCTAGACTTTTTGTAGCGGTATAAGATTTAGTAGGAGAATATGTGGGATATAGCGATTGTACAAACAGTTTCCGAATGTAGTGCTTCCTGCTAACAGCCATGCCAAGCCCCTGTAAATCTGTTGGATGTTTCATCAGAGTCAGACTGCTCACGCATAGTCTATTTCAGCAGAATCACTATATCAATGGACGCATCTGCATTTGTAATGTTCAATATCCTACACTCGCCAGTATAGACAGAGGTGCAGTCCCATATAAATGCATTTTTAATGAAAATTCTTCTTTAAAGGGAATATGTCGCTAGGTTTATGGTGCTTTAAATGAGAGGAGCATAAACTAGCGACAGAAATGCTGAACAGATCGGTGTATTACTTACACAATTCTGTTCAGCCGTTCTCCTAATATGCAGGAGAATAGGTTTCTTGCCACACCCTTCCCCCACCTTCCAGCTGCTGATTGACAGTTGATGCCTATACACAGCAGGGGTAGATAACTGCCAATCAGCAGCTGGTGGGCGGAGTTTTCTGCTTCTCATGAATATCCAGGACTACTGGGCTAGTTTACCTAGCTACCCTTAGATAGGACGGTCTAATCCTAGTGACAGAGTCTCTTTAACAACCAGTCATCATGAACATACGATACATACACGCAGTGCAGGCTAAGAAGCATCACACAATACATTGTTACATAAGCTGTGTATAGCATGACATTACAACATGCTGCACTATGCATCATACCACATGCTATACTAACATTCCTGCATATGTAAAGCAAGTCAGACAGTGATAAGGGTGGTGGATAGGAAGAAGCTGCAAGGACAGTCTCAGCCTGCCGAGATTCATCAAGACTAGTGTTGAGCGGACCTGTCAGACTGTTTGGGTTCTGCAATGTTCTCTGAACCTGAAAACTTAGGATCTGATCCCCGCGGCTGCAGAAGTTGGATGCAGCCGTAAGGCTGCCAGGAAAACTGTGATACACCCATAGGCAAGAGACTATATCAATGTTTTTCAGGACTCCCTAGGGCTGCACCCAACTTTTTCAGCCACCGGTAATGTCGGTAATGCCGACAATCGAGCACGCTCCAGTTGTGCTCATCTCTAATCATAATCCTCAAATTTCTTGAACACAGTAATTTCAGACACTGGTAACTGGGAGAGGGACTTCCTTTTTTATTCATTTTGTTTTTTTTTTTACTAAGGGCCCCTCGGTGTGTGTTACGTCTACTTATCCACCTAACTATATTAATCGGAAAAACATTATAAAATAAAGCAAATGTTCATATATGGAGAGTATGATATTACATTATCTTTCTCATATTGTCTACTTTTAACAGAATACCATGGCAAAGGTACTTTAAACATACATAATGTACGGGCGAACCTTATGGCTGCACATGGCATACACTGTATTGATGGTCTGACCTGTAGCACACACATCTTCAGTGTTCCAGGGTGATTGGGTCATTGGCCAAAATCTACATTAGTAATGGACATTTCCCATTGGGACCCATTGGACACCTGTCCTACACGCAATCTGTGATGGAACACTGAACATGGATACGTAAAGCAAAAAATAAACATGGATACATGTACAAAAATTAACAAAAACACGGCGTATACCTCTTTTGCTAATTGCCTATTATTTGCTTATTTATCTAGATACTACATCTCCCCAATGGGTCCCGGTTATATCCAGATGTCTAGACGAATCCAATAGTGATGATGTGACTTCCATTCATGGCGCTTTGCATTTCTCCAGTCAAATCTCTGTGCTCATTATCTTTTACTAATAGAGATTTGCCTGTCCCACTTTACTTTGAGAGCTTTCACACAAGACAGCGAATATATAAATTATTGCCGATGAGCAAGTTTCAAAGCAATTTATGTTGGTGACGGAGCCTCGTGAAAGAGATTAAACTTTTTGACTATTTTTTTTCTTTTTATATAAGTTAAAGGGAATGTACTACTTTCCGTAATAATTTCTTTTTTAGCTGACCCAGTTGGTGCTGATACGTAGATCCCCGTGGTGCCATCCATTTTTTAAGCCGCCTCCCATTTCCTTCCATCTGCACCAGTTTCTTGAGCCGCCCAGCACCCAAAGTGTACCAATACCCCCTCCCCTGGGTGATGTGCCTCCATAACAAAATCAAGTCATCACCAAGGGGAGGGGATATCAGTGCACGCTGGGCAACCCTAATTGTATATCCAGAAACTGGAGCAGATGGCAGTAACCAGGCTGCAATTTGGAAAATGGACGGTGCCACCGGGATCTAATTTTTTTTTTTTACGGGAAGTGGTACAAGTCCGTTCATTTGGTAAAATCGTCAGCAAGCAGGGGCAGGGGGGAATTTGAGGAACTGTGGCGAGTGGCAGGACCGGCCTTGGGACCCCCACCAGAAGCCATTTTCCCCCGAGTTGTGATGACGTCACGACTTGGGGAAAATGTGTGTCCCAGCTGATCGACTGGCCCCTCAGCCAATCAGTGACTGGAGCGGCATCTTGCCCCAGTCATAGACTGGCTGAGCGTTCAGTCCATCAGCTGGGTCGTAACATGTCAGCACCGGAGTTCCCAGAGCTCGGCGGGGGTCCCGAGGCCGGTCCTGCTGCTCACCGTCGGCACGGGGAGAGGTAAGTTCGTACTCCTGATCTAATCCCCACCCCACCAGATTTTACAAATGGTCGGACTTCACCTTTAACTATTACACCCCCTCCCCATAAGAACTAGAATGCTTAGGTCATTTAGCATAATTAATGTAGATAATATTGCCAACCTGTTTCACAGCACGGATCACCTCAACAACTCAACTAGTATAACCTGGCATAGGCACCGACTGCACAGCTTCCACAATGACAAGACCAAGAGCACTGACATAACTGGCTTTGTCACACTCACAGCTAGGCTTTCCTTCCTTCATGTTCACTGCCTTAGCCCTTATCTATATACCCTGCTCATGTATACTATCATCCCATACACTTACGTATAAAAAAAGAGTCCCACTAGTTCTTCTCATCATTCTATCCCTCCATCGCGCTCGACAGCAATCGACGGGGTTAAAACAAATTCCTTTAACATGATGCAATTATTCACAGTTCTCTAGTTTCTATGGTAACTCCAAAGCTGTGTGACGGCCATTTTAATGTCTTAGGGATGGGTCGTACCGGCACGGATAGTGTTAAGGAGGGGATGGCTACGTTAACCCTTCGTGGCAGGAGTACATTATAGAAGTGATAATGATATAACTGATATATGGAAAGGCCACAGACCAGGGGTAGGGAACCTTGGTTGTCCAGCTGTTGCAAAACTACAGCTCCCATCATGCCTGGACAGCCGAAGGCTGTCCAGGCATGATGGGAGTTGTAGTTTTGCACCAGCTGGACAGCCAAGGTTCCCTACCCCTGCCATAGACGTTCAGCCAGAAATAGAATCTATCCCACGGTCGCATTATCATAGTCACAAAGATATTAAGGATAATGCCTAAGGACAGCATTTGCCTGCACACTTTTATAGCACATTATGGCTGTTCGAGTCATTTTACGCTGCTTCGGGTAATCTCTCCTTAGCCGTTTCCATTGTCTTTTTTTTTTTTTTTTTTTTTTAATAACCCTTTATCAAATCACTGCTTTATATTTGACTAGACGCAGAGCACATTCGCCCTAAGAAGCATTTATTGTGACTTTCTTAGAATCCGATACCTACTGTGCTGGAAATTGACAAGTGGTACCTATTAGAGGTGCGCTGCTATTTATAGAGCAGACGAGGCTCTCCTGTGGGCAGCGGAAAGGGGAGTCGAAATCAATGTCATTTCTGACACGTCTCCTTGGCAGACATCTGCTGGAGGAATCTTATCTCCACCTGCCTCTGATTGGTCGCAATCCATTCCGACGTTGCGTTTAAAGGCCTCATCGCCATGGATACCCACATCCCTTTGAAGAATTGATACAATCGAGAACCCCCCATATGTAGACAATATAGTAAGATAAATTATAGTTTTATTTACCACTGAAGCTGCATACATATATACATGGCGTATGTTATTGTATTATTATATTCAGAGAATATATAGCTTACCGTTCCGAAACTATTCGTAACAATTATATATCACCAGACCTCTGCACTATTTATAGTATTGCTTTGCTCTTATGTGTCTTTTGGGCTCCTTATGACCCCTAAGCTCAGAAGCGACTTGAACTTTAAGCTAAGCCATTGATTAAATGGGTCCTATCCTATACTAATTTGTAATTTGTACCTCATTGATTGTACCTGTATTGATTAATTTATTTTTTTTTAACCATTGGAGCCCTATTACCATATAGTATAGATCCCCTTTAATAGTGTCATCTATCTACTTACCTGCTAAGGCACACATGAATAATGTGTATGGTAAGAGACCTTGTTAGAATTACCCAGGCACTTCTTTGGTGGCCCTCTCATCTCAACAAACTTTGCATATATTAATTACAAAAAAAATATAAGAAACCTTGAAATATATCTTATCAGAAAAAAAAGCTTTTTTCCAACTTAATACTGCTAAGGCACACATAAATAATATGTACGGTTAGTGTCTTTGTTAGAGTTACCTGAACACTTCATTTAAATTTTAGTTGGCACTCTACTTTTAAATTATTATTATAATTTTTTTGCATAAATTGATAGTACAAGCAACTATAAGAAACCTTGTAATATATCTTATCAAAACATAAAATGCTTATTTTTCCACTTATACTTTGCCTCCTCCTTTCTAAACCTTTATTCACTCAGAAAAACAGAGGGGAGAGTCAAAGAGGGAGACGGGAGGAAAAAGTATTAGAAAGAGTTAAGCAGGGATTGTAAAGACGCTACATAGGAGCTTACTGTGAGTATAGTTCTCATCATATGACTTGACTTACAGCTTAGACTGTTCTATAAGTTCTATATGCTGCTGCTATTTCTTAGGATGTATAGTAAAGAGATAAGAAACTCTTATGAGACTGCAATGTATCGGAGATATCATAGCAGTTAGTCTCCCCCCACTAGTTCAGGCACAACAGAAAATTACAGAGGGTCTCTGCCGAGGGGAAACACACACACACGACAGCTTGCCCTGAAATGACAGCTACCCTTAGGCCCCATTCACACGTCCGTGTCAGTTTTTACTGTCAGGAAATCCTGATCAGGAGGCCTTAAATGATGGCCACAGGCTGCAGAAGTACAACTCCCAGGCCGCGGGGGGGGGGGGTGCCGCAAGTGGCCAGGGGTTGCCGCGGGCGGGGGAGGCGTTTATGACGTTACGACGGGTCGGGGAGGGCCAGGGAGTGGAGGAGGAGGCAGCAGGAGGCCGGGGCAGACCGCGAGCAGCGGCGGAAGGTAGTCCGGGTGAGTGGAACTGCGGACGCTCTCCTGATGTGCATCAGGAAAGCATCCGGGGCTCGGGCGCTCCCATAGACTTCTATGGGGGCGTCCAGGCCGGGTTCTAAAAAATCCGGTCCTATTTTCCAGAACGGACACTCTTCCGGAAAAATCCGGAAGGGTGTCTGTGTCCAATGAAAGTCTATGCGTCCGGAAATCCGTCCGGATTTCCTGATAGGAAATCCGGGTGGTTTTTCCGGACGTGTGAAGGGGGCCTTAGGCTAGTTTCACACACACAGTAAATTTGTTTTGTTTCAATGTTCATCAGTGATGGAGGTTCCTCCGGTTGTCCCCTGAGTTATGTGAAGCTGCATGGCCTTCCTTGAGCGCATGTACTATAATATGTGCTGAGCGCTGACAGGAGATCCGCACCCGCAGCAGAAGAGTGCCAGCAGCGAAGGAACATGTGGTAAATGTTTTTTTTATTTTTTTTATTTTCCTCCTTCGGACCATCTAGTAAAAGGGGACTACACTGGGGCCATCTACTACAGGGTTACTACATAGAGGGACATTTATTAAAAGGAGACTGCACGGGACCATCTACTACAGGGAGACTACTCAAGGGGCCATCTACTATAGGTAGACTATACAATAGGCCATCTACTAAAAGGAGACTGCATGGAGGTCATCTACTGCAGGGGGAACTTTAAAGGGGGTTATGTACTATAGGGAGACTACACAAGGGGCCATCTACTAAAGGGAGACTACACATGGGGCCATCTACTATAAGGGGACCTACACAGGGCTCTATCTACAATATGGTGACGTAAATGAGCTCGTTGGTTGCTCTAGGCTCCCATGTCAGTGCATTTGCACACTGGAGGGAGCCCAGGATAGGTGCACAGTCCAGGGTACATTTATTCTGTCCCTGATGTTCAGACAAGGGGGGGGGAGACAAAGGGTACGCAAAGTAAATGGTTAAGTAAGGAAGTGCCCAGTATGTATTACGAGTTTCTGCATTGGGCATCAGGAAAGCTTTCACTACACAGGAAGTATATTTATTGTATGCCAGGTTAGCGTATTACAAGATTCTGTCCACCTTCAGTGTATGTACCCCTTATGTTTGATTCTCTATAGAATCTTCAAAGTCGAGAACCCAAGTAAGTAAGACTGATGTGGTAGCAAATCTCAAGACAGCAGGTAAACTAAGATGACTCCCCTCCCCCCCCCCCCAATAGTATTACGTGAATAACAACTTGTACCATAAATACCCGCACTCTTACACACTCACTGTAGCGTCGGAGTCTGGACACTAGCGTTTGGCTTGCGTGATATTTTTGCGAGATAGAAAAACACCTCGTAAGTCTCCCTTAAGTCATTGTCAACAGCTATAAAATTTAAGCAAGCATTGTTAAACTACCCACAAGCGGCTCACTGTATGTAATTGCACAGCGGCGAAATAACTCTGTTTGTGTTAGGATTTCTTCTGGCTAAGGTGATTTTATGACTGTGCCCCTTCTAGACACCCTGGATTTCTTTTTTTAGCAGGTGAATCAGGGTGAAGCTCTTAACACATGTTAGAGGAAATGCGTCTGGTCACAAGTGGCAAACAGGATCGGGTGAGGGCAATCGGAATCTGGGTATAGTGGTAAGAATTTAATTAAGAATAACAATTGAGAAGTGTAACATTTGGGAACCTGCTGAGGATGAATTGAAGGTCACACTACTTGGTGCTGACTCTTACTGCCAACTGGGGAAGACTCTGATAAAATGTCACTGAACTGAGAGTAAAGCTAAGCGAATAGATAAAAGTGACACCTGAATACAGATCCAACATTGCAAGGAAGAGTTTATTCCCTTCTGCTTCCACTATGGTAGTTTTCTACACTGTTTAATAGTATGCAGCAAGGTCATATATAGAGGTGAGGGGCCTCATGGCAGAGATTAAATAGGCCTTCCTCCTGGTTCCTTTAAGGAGGACTTGGTATTAGAGATGAGCGAGCACCAAAATACTTGAATGCTGAGTATTTTTCAGGACTCAAGTGCTCGATTCAAGTAATGAGCCCCTTTGGAATCACCGAGAGACTTGAGTATTGAACCAGGTGACCCTCACTAGGCAGAGCAGAAGGCCTGTTTAATCTGAAAGTGACAGCCTGGCCCCCCTGGGTCCAGATTTTTCTTTGTTCGTGAGGAGGGGAGTGGGGAAATTATACTTACCACTCCGGTCTTCCATCTGTCTTCACTGTTGCCGCTCACCCAATTAGTGGCTGAGGCAGGACACCATTGCAACTGCTGAATGGCTGAGTAGAGTCTGCTCAACCAATCAGCAGCTGCAATCTGATTGTGACAGGTACACTTTATTAAGACCTTCGACCAGCTTTGAGTACCCTAGCAGTATGGACTACTTGCTCGAGTATCGAGTACTTTCAAGTAGCCCGATACTCGAGCTAATACTATACTCGATTAAGCATGCTCACTCATCTGTACTTTTTTCCTTGATCCCTGTGTTAATCCCTGACACCTTTGTTCAGTGTCGGACTGGAGTATCTAGGGCCCACCAGAGGAAATGATCCTGGGGGCCCACCAATGAAGAACCAGTGAGAAACGACAAATCAGTCAGTGTTTGTGCAGGTTCTAAAACAGGGGCCCATCGGAGGATCCTCCGGTCCACTGGTGAGCCAGTCCGACGCTGCTTTTGTTTTCAGATCTTGTAGGGACTGTAGAGAGGGGATCTCTCGACAGATATTCACAAGCCATAAACTTTGGATTACAGCCATCCTGTTTGGAAATGCATTCCCCAGGGGCTTTGATACAGCGGCATGTTCTGTTTCCATCTTATGTAGGTATGGTGTGCCTGGGGCATTGTACCGTATATATTAAAGTTCTGTTCCTTTTCTTGTAAAGAAAATTGTGTTGTAATTGCGTTTTCCCTGCAGAAAAGATCTGTTGTTTACTTTCTGTGTTGGGCTTTATAGTTAACGTTCTATGTGCCCTTGGCTGTCTTGTACGTCTGCTGTACATTATTGCATGTAAAGGTGAATTGTTATGGTTGATGGTAAGCTGGTCGACCATTGTGGCCTGACAGTATAGTTGTTGTTCACCATGCTGCTGCATATTTGTGGGACCTAGAGTATTGACCTTGTAGCCTACAGAGCCTCTTGGAGCTTATTTTGCGTCCCTGTCCTTACAAGGAAACAAGTTAGGAGAACAGAAAATGAGTATACCATGCTCCGTGAGTGGAGAGCGAAGAAAATGTGATGCATGAATAAGTGCTGTGTCCTGTTGGCTAAAAGAACAGAGACAGACAGAGGCTATGCTGTTGGTGGCCGGGTGTCGAGAATGCTGAGACAAGGCCTCGATTGATGGAAAAAGTCCCGAAAGACATCAAGGACTCCGGAGCGCTGATGCCTACATCGTGAAGACCGGAGATCCTACTTTATGCTTGTAGCGTTATGTCTATGAATGCTATGAAGATTAAACATTTTTGCAAATATATCTGTCTTGGACTAATTTTTTGCATGATGTTATGTATCAAGGGATAGCGACCATCACCCATTGTGCAAACAAGGTGAACCATTGTTGTTTGAGTGAGACGTTGGCATTGCCAAGAACCCATTCTGCTGGAGAGGGAGAAGGGTGGGTACATCGCTTTAAGATCTTTACATCAATAGACTGGCACCAGTGCGGTGCTGCAGTCCTTTTTTTGAACCTCAGAGCACAGTGCTGATCTATTCCCAGGCTTGAGCCTGAAGCACTGGAGGAGGACCCGACCCTAATGGAGCCACGTCACAGAGGGGAGATTGCAGCTGGAAAGATTAGAAAACCCTGGGGGCCCACATAATTTATTACCGAAAGGAAACTCAAGGAATAAGGTTAAAATAGTGGCTCCAGAGCCGCTCACTTGGGGTGGTTGTGCTACGAGCGTGACACTGTTGATCGCCTGATAAAAAAAGTACCATCTTGCAGCCAGTCCGCGGAGCCAGGGGATCCTGGTAAAAAATCCGAAGCAAGTTATGCAGGCTGAAGGTACAGCCATGCAGAAGGTCCGGGACTTCACTGGCGTAACAGATGCAGATCACTACTGAACTACTGAACTGATCGGTTCAGTAGTGATCGGCATCTGTTGCCATCTAGTGCCAGTGAAGTCCTGGACCTTCTGCATGGCTGTTCCTCCAGCCTGCATAACTTGCTACAGAGGGGAGATTGTTACACTGGGGGCCGGTGGGCCTACCCCCAGTGCTCCGAGCCGGTGCTGGGGAATAGACCGGTGCTGTGTATGGGAAATGGACGGCGGTTCCAAAAAAGGACTGATCTGTGCCGATCTGGTGCCGATCTGTTAACATAAAAAACTCAAAGCGATGTACCTGATGGAACGTTTGCTTTAAGATATGTTGATAAGACATCTTGCTTTTTTCCCCTATCGAGACCATGCAAATTCTTTATACTGTGTATAATATTTCTTACTTTGCGCAATACCAACTCTTGTAAAACACAGATATTTTATAATATTTCCCCCCATGTATATGATGTATGAAGTCATTCTTTGTGTTTCCACTCCATTTATTTGATGCTTTCTAATGATCCTACACGCTGCAATATACGGCTGTGTTACTGATGAGCTGCATTCGCTTAAGATATTTGCTAGCTTTTGTAGGTGTCCCTGCTGGCAACACATAAAGCATCTCATCCTCCAATCTAAAACCAACAAAGCATGCAAACAGCCATGGTTTTACTTCTGCTTCTAAAGCCTTTGGCTCCTATCATGTAGGCATATGGCGTGTTACTCATGATACTATGTATGATATATCGGCATAATGCTCCGTAATCATGTCGGATTTCTACGATTCCCCATCATACAGATGTTCAGTACACTCTTAGCGTCGTAAAGAAAATAAGATGGATATGTATCACTGTTGGCTTTCATCTCCACACGTGCGCCACCAGTGTAGCGAGAAAGCTGGAGCTAAATGGCTTCCTGTATGACAGAGACAATAAGTATTAATAGATTTATTAGATTCTCTCTGCCGACTTTGTAGACTAATAATGCCGGAGCCAATGGGGCCCAGTGTTTAATTACTGTGGTGCAGTGATGGGATGAGGAGCAACTGTGAACATCTGTCTCGGATTATGGTTCTGTGCGAATGTGAAGTTATCAATCCGGAGATCTGACTGTGTGAAGGGCGAGTGAAGGAGTGACGTCTAATGACTGCACGCCGAGGCATGGAAACTTATACATGGGCAGAGATGACTGTGCATTTCTTATACTCGTCTACGTCATATCTATCATCTATCTATTATCTATCTATCTATTGCTTTGGATGGAAGAAACTTGGTTTAAAGAAATTTGAAAAACGATCTTTGATAGATTTTACCTGCCATTACGGTTGTGCCAGAACTTCCCAATGATGGACACCATCTGTGCTCGATAGACCTCAGTGATGTATAGGGTACGTCAGGTTCCTGAATGCACAATGTGACCCAAGAAGGGACACTGGACAAAGAGACGGCACACTGGGGGTGCAGATATCTCTGACCACGCGCTCACAAAGGGATTGGTGTCATCCACAAATGCGTAAAGAGATATTTATTTGCTTAAAAAAAAACGCGTTTCGGCCCTCCACATCCTAGGGGGCCTTTTTCAAGTATTTCAAGTTTCCTGAATGATGTCTTTACTATATTCATGATCATTTATGTATACTAGAGATGAGTGACCCTCGAGCATACTCAGGTTTGTCTGGCATTTGATCACCAGTGGCTGAAGTTGGATGCAATCTTAGTTCATTGACTGTTTCCATGTTTTCCAGGACTCCCTAGGGCTGCATCCAACTTCTTCAGCCACTGGTAATCAAATGCCGGACAAACCCGAGTAATGCTCGAGGGTCACTCATCTCTAGTGTACATAAATGATCATGAATATAATAAAGACACCATTCAGGAACCTGACATACTCTATACATCACTGAGTCTGAGCAGGTCTGGCACAACCGTAATGGCAGGTAACATTTTAACTTTCTTACATCCCTGAGGAAGCCGGGTACGGTGGAACGCGTGGGATGTTTTTGCTGCTCCCACCTGACCAATCCTTTTATCTACTGGACCGCACATGGTGATATTTCAGTATACTTTTCACTTTCATTATTAGTCACTGCATTACCCATTATTTTTTGTAATAGTTTGGGGGATTTTTTTCTTGCATTGTACTCATCTGCGTCTAGTCTGGGGTCAGGTAGGGTGTTGTGTCCGGGATCAGATAGGGTGTTGTGTCCGGGGTCAGATAGGGTGTTGTGTCCGGGGTCAGGTAGGGTGTTGTGTCCGGGATCAGATAGGGTGTTGTGTCCGGGATCAGATAGGGTGTTGTGTCCGGGGTCAGGTAGGGTGTTGTGTCCGGGATCAGATAGGGTGTTGTGTCTAGGGTCAGGTAGGGTGTTGTGTCCGGGGTCAGGTAGGGTGTTGAGTCCAGGCTGGGATGCAAGCTGGACCAAGGATGACATTTTAGTGTTTTTAATGTTGAGTGGCATTTAGGGCTTGTCTCCCTAGGTTACTGCTCCTGTTTTGTATATATTTTGTGTATTGTTAGGGCTCGTTCCCACTGAGGAAAGGTAGCGGAATTCCGCAACGGAATTGTCTGCCGCGGAATGCCGTTAGCCTCCCGCTCATAATGGGAGTCTATGGGAGGCGCGCGCTCCTGCCCTGTCCGCGCTGAAGAATGAACATGTTCATTCTTCAGCGCGGACAGGGCAGGAGCGCGCGCCTCCCATAGACTCCCATTATGAGCGGGAGGCTAACGGCATTCCGCGGTGGACAATTCCGTTGCGGAATTCCGCTACCTTTCCTCAGTGGGAACGAGCCCTTAGGCTATTTAAATAAAGATTTTTTTTCTTGATGTGCTACCTTTTTGTGCTTATGCTTTTTCTTCATAGTCCTGCTGTGTTTCTTATAGGCATTGGTTTAGCACTCAGGTTATAGGGTGGTGCCCAATATACTCTCCGGTCTGGCATTAAGAAAACTATTATGTGAAATTAAACATATTTCTAAAGCCCTGGCTCTTTGCACTCCGTTTCTTATATGTATGTTGTATACGTCTGACTTTACTTTGCTTCATGACACAACCCCTTTAAGCCAGTTTAGCCTGCCATAACACTATATTAGTAAGTTATGGGGTCTTGGGGTTTAACCCTTATTGAAATGCAATTTTCTGATATCAGAATACCCCTTTAAGGTGCCCGTATACATTATACTAAAGTTTAAGGTGTATTGGGTCTCCAAACTCCCCACTAACAGATGATGTCAGTGAAGAGGAGGATCTGGCGTGATGGATTTTCACAGCTTGGCCCTATTTTTCAACAGCGACAGAGCAGTCTGGCTTATATAGGTAATACTGTATATGACCATTAGGCAGTACTGAATATTCATGTTTATGGGGAAGCTGGGAGATCCCAATATTGTATAAGTATCTGGCTTATATCACACATACGTATACATTGATGTTGTCTAGAAACCAAGGTTGTATTATACATGTCTGTAGGGGATACCTGTACTCTTCTACTTCTATGCTTTTAAATAGGGAGCACATTGTATGATCACAATGTTGGGTAAATCTTGAAAAACGGTATCTAGCTAATACGTTTTACATGACCCTGTTTGGTTTATAAAGTAATTTTTATTTAGTTTTAACCTTCTCGACTTAGTTGTTGTCCTATGGAGCAAGACATACATTGTAGTGCCTGTGCTTATTCTCTGGTATTTTGCTTGGTTTCCTTCGATTACAGAAGTAATATTTTTCTTGCCCCATACGGTTCTTTATTAGCAGACAGGCAGAAAGTGCGAGAAGCTGTAATGACATGCTAAAAAAAGGTTTCCCTCTCGCCTTCGCAGCCACGAAAACCAGGCCCCGTCTTCCGTTTCACCCTTCGCTCTGTCTCCTGTCCTCCTCTCCTTTTCCCATTGCTCTATGTATATTTTTGTAATAAACCAATCTCATTGATTGGCCCTTGAGCGACTCTCCAAGTGAAATGGGGAGGCTTAACTAACAGTGGAGAGAATTATCTTAAAAGTGTCTTTAAAGCCTTGTGTTTAATGGACAAACTCTTGAAAAAAGACCAAGACGAAGATGGAGGAGCACAAAGGGCACGCTTATGCCAATTGATGCTTTGTAAAACATGCCAGAGCTATTAAACATAAGTGGAGGCTGTGAGGCTATAGTGCTTTGTGTATACACGAGGTTAATTGGGCATTAGCTGTAAGGCAGAAGACCTCGCCTGGAACCAAGCAGAGGTGAGCGAAGAAGCGAGGGACAAAGCTTTTTACCAGTACATTTCAAGACATGACGTTCTTATTGCCTATTATCATCGTCAATGTAACTTTTTTAAATGTGACAAAACTATTCCAAAGCAAGTCAATTCTATTGTGTTGAAAGTTCCATTTATACCATATCTAGACTTCATTTTAATGTGTCCCTGTCATTATAACTTTCAAAGTCTAAATCAACAGTAGATGTGATATAAAGCAAGTTTGCCATCTACAGTGATTATTTTTTTTGTTTGTTTTGTTATCATGCTGTAAAACAAAGCTAAACTTACCAGAAATCCAGGTCCAGTCTCCTGAAGGCAGCTATATAACAGCTATACTTACCAGAAATCCAGGTCCAGTCTTCTGAAGGCAGCTATATAACAGCTATACTTACTGTATCCAGGTCCAGTCTCCTGAAGGCATCTATATAACAGCTATACTTACCAGAAATCCAGGTCCAGTCGCCTGAAGGCAGCTATATAATAGCTATACTTACCAGAAATTCAGGTCCAGTCACGGTTCAATGTGGCCATCAATCACATGACTGCCTTCTCTAAGAGTGCTCAGATGAACTGGAAAACACAGGACTTCCTGTGTTTAGTCTCTTTGAGAAAAAAAAAATCAGAACATAGGAAGTGCTGTGTTGTCCATGATAAGTAAAAAAAATAAGAAGAAAAGAAATAAAGAAAGGATGTAAATTGCAAACTTGCTTTATATCACATCTACTGTTGATTCCTTGAAGAGGGTGGGGATGAGAGACGGAGAGGCGATGCAAGCCTAGGGCACAGACGGTCGTTTGGCACAGGGCTGCATGTTTAAAAGTTGTTTTTTAGGACAATAACTGCATCACCTGCCGAACGGACCCCAGGACAGAGATTGGATTAAAAGCAGCTATCTGACGGTACAAGAGGTCTGGGGGGGGGGCAGGTTGTGGGTACAGAGTCGCTTTAAGACCCAAGGCCTGTTGCTTTGTTAGTATTTTTCCTTCAACCGGTAACCTCTATTATATGTTTGACAGACTAGTCCTGTCTCCTTAATGCAGCTAAGGAAGAAGAAAGCCGGAGAAGTAAAGCCCATCTATAATGGTGGATATTACAAGGGCAGTCCTCATAATACTTCCCGCCTGCATTTTTTATTCATGTAACAATGTAACAGTTTATTTAAAATTGTTATGATTAAATGCAGAAAAAGTTAAAATCACGAGGGGGTTGTTGTACAGTAAATAATGTGTTATTACCAAGGATTAGTTCTATTGTCCCCAAGGACATTCCATCCACTTGTGGAAATTCACATCATTTCCTATAAGCAGAAAAATATAGATGCGGTAAACACCTCAAGACGGCTATAATGAGCAAACATTTCCATGGCAACAGACATTGTTGCCAGATCTTCCAAAAGGAACATTTCGACAATGTTGTTGTATAGTATCTAACATATATACCGGCAAGCCTAGCTGTATTCTGACTGCTACATTGCATCTCTCCAATATTTCCATACATAGAGTATTGGCGATTTACCATGCTAAGCTTAGCGTAAGAGGAGAAGGTTATATGGTGACATACCTAGTTCCTGTACAGTGACGTACTGACCGTACCAAGGGCCCCGAGCTGTCCACAAAACTTGGGCCAGGCGTCAATAATGGCAGAAACCAACATCTGCTCCGTGCTCCGTGCATGCGCCTCTTAGTAAATCCGGGACATACATGGGAACTGGCCATATTTAAGACCAGCATACAAGTATGGCGGTCTTGATAAATTTCCACCAATATCTTTATTACCACAGTTGAAGTGGACTATGACTATGGTGCATGACCTGGGACCATTGATGTTTATTTGGCCTCTTTGTTTTGGGCTGAATTTCGATGTTTGGGAGAGAAAAGGTTATCGCTTCATGTACAGATTTAATGGTCTACTGACAAAATTTACTATGATATCATTTGGTGGGTGGGCCAGTGCTATTTTGACATACACTTTTTCTCTTGGGATTTGTCATTTCATTGTGCATTTCCTGCAAGAAAGGGAGCGGTCTAATAAGGAGTTATCTACCTACAGGGGGCTTCTACCTAATAGGGGGGGGGGGGGTTATCTACCTACAGGGGGCTTCTACCCAGTGGGGGGTTATCTAGCTACAGGGGGCTTCTACCTAATAGGGGGATTATCTACCTACAGTGGGCTTCTACCTAATAGGGGGGGGGGGGGGTTATCTACCTACAGGGGGCTTCTACCTAATAGGGGGGTTATCTACCTACAGGGGGCTTTTACCTAATAGGGGGGTTATCTACCTACAGGGGGCTTCTACCCAGTGGGGGGTTATCTAGCTACAGGGGGCTTCTACCTAATAGGGGGGTTATCTACCTACAGGGGGCTTCTACCCAGTGGGGGTTATCTAGCTACAGGGGGCTTCTACCTAATAGGAGGGTTATCTACCTACAGGGGGCTTCTACCTAATAGGGGGGTTATCTACCTACAGGGGGCTTCTACCTAATAGGGGGGTTAACTACCTACAGGGGGCTTCTACCTAATAGGGGGGTTATCTACCTACAGGCGGCTTCTACCAAATAGAAGGGTTATCTACCTACAGGGGGCTTCTACCTAATAGGGGGGTTTATTACCTACAGGGGGCTTCTACCTAATAGGGGGGTTATCTACCTACAGGGGGCTTCTACCTAATAGGGGGGGGGTTATCTACCTACAGGGGGCTTCTACCTAATAGGGGGGTTATCTACCTACAGGGGGATTCTACCTAATAGGGGGTTATCTACCTACAGGGGGATTCTACCTAATAGGGGGGTTTATTACCTACAGGGGGCTTCTACCTAATAGGGGGGTTATCTACCTACAGGGGGCTTCTACCTAATAGGGGGGGGGGTTATCTACCTACAGGGGGATTCTACCTAATAGGGGGGTTATCTACCTACAGGGGGATTCTACCTAATAGGGGGGGTTATCTACCTACAAGGGGCTTCTACCTAATAGGGGGGTTATCTACCTACAGGAGGATTCTACCTAATAGGGGGGTTATCTACCTACAGGAGGATTCTACCTAATAGGGGGGTTATCTACCTACAGGAGGATTCTACCTAATAGGGGGGTTATCTACCTACAGGGGAATTCTACCTAATAGGGGGGTTATCTACCTACAGGGGGCTTCTACCTAATAGGGGGGTTATCTACCTACAGGAGGATTCTACCTAATAGGGGGGTTATCTACCTACAGGAGGATTCTACCTAATAGGGGGGTTATCTACCTACAGGGGAATTCTACCTAATAGGGGGGTTATCTACCTACAGGGGGCTTCTACCTAATAGGGGGGTTATCTACCTACATGGGGCTTCTACCTAATAGGAGGGGGGGGGGGGTTATCTACCTACAGGGGGCTTCTACCTATTAGGGGACTTTTTTACCTACAGGGGGATTCTACTTAATAGGGGGGTTATCTACCTACAGGGGGCTTCTACCTAATAGGGGGGATTGCATTTACCTATATGTGGTTATGTGGGCATATACCTAATTGAATGACAATTGCCTACCTACTGGGGGGTATTTACCTAACTGGGGGGGGGGGATTATCTACCTATGAGGAGCATCTACCTTGGCAGATTATCTACCTACTAGAAATATACTACTAAATATACTTAAAGGGGAAATATCTGCAGGTTACACAGATCTAACCTGCTGATAGCCCCCTATTGTGCAGGAAGGTATGTCTCTTACCCTCCTCCTCGGCACCATACTGTTAGAAGTGTAATTCTTGGTCTAGTACCGAGTACAAGAGCATATTTACACTTGTGTTGTTTGGCGGCAGCTTTCTCCGCTGGTGGTGCCAACTGGGTTTTTGGGGGGCACTTTGGGTTTTGTCCTGTGACATTGGGGTTGCAGGGCCATTCCATGGCCTCCTTTTCCTGTTTGTGCACGCTTTGCAGGGTTGGCGGTCACTGACCGACACAGTGTGGAGTTAGTGTAGGGACCTATGTGAACCAGGAGACCGATACGTGGTACATGGGGCAATATGGTTTGATCAAATTATATACCAACATCCTGGCGTTGGTTTTTAAATGTAGCCGAGTGGCATTAGTATCAGCCATAGGTGTGATGTGCAACAGCTCCTTTCTCTCCAGGTCGTATTATAATTCTTGGTCGGGAGTACTGTTAAGATTACTACCCTGCCCCCAGAGTATGAACCGGCCTGCCAGCAACAATTGATTAATTGATTATTAATAGAAGGAGTGAGCAGACTTGTGCTCTGGGGGCGAAGCAGTAATCCTAACGGTGCTTCGGACCAAGGATTGCTAACATTATGGGAACAGCGCAAAGGATGAAGGTAAAAGACATACATCCTCCTCAGTTTAGCAACATCGGAAGGGCCACAGGTTCCCCATTCCTGGTCTAAACAATCATTCAAATCAAAAAAGATCAAAACATGTATATTTATCTGTGGATACAACAAAGTATAAGCCAAATATCATAGAACTACAGGGCAAATTTTAAGTTAAAGGGAAACCTAGAGACCAATGACAACTCATTTGAATTAGATGGAAAAATGAGCCGAAACAGCGACTAGCATGGTGAGGCTGTACTGTAACCTGTTTGTCACCGACTCGCATTTCATATTTGCTGTGCAATTTATTATTGTTGTTTTTATGATTTCCTCCAGGAATGACTAAATAAAAAAACTCCCCCCCTCCCCCTCCTCCTCCCCAGCTTTTAATCTTGTATGATCCATTTCATGCTGTTTCATCTACAGTAAACATTCTGAACCTCCCTCTAATTATCAGGTAATTAGACGAGTGTGGGAGGGTTTATTAATGGAAACCTTGTCTAGTTTAATTACAGTACACATGATACATCTCTGAAAGACTCCAATGTGCGGCGGTGCAGGTGGTCGCAACGCTGGATGGAACGTGGTGGAGGAGTGTGCCGTTCACAGGCAAACCATGGCGTGTGTCCTTTAATTCAGATCTCTTTTTGGGAGTTTTGTAATGACTGCACAGTTTTAAAGGGGCATTCTCAAAAAAAAAAAAAAAAAAAAAAAAAAAAATATATATATATATACTTTTTTTTAATATGCTGCCATTGTTTCAGGATTATTTCTAATGATATTAAGCCCCTCATGTCTATCATAATACATGTTAGCATTGGGGTAGATATTCTATTTGGGGAAGCAGCCTGCGTCAGTAGCGCTGCAGCCAGCTGAGTGAATGTGGTTAACTGTTAATCACTGTTTGCTTCACCTGAAGGTGCCACTGCTACAGCATTAGAATAAGCAATGTGGAGGCTTTGTATCACTAGCACTGTATACAGCAGCACTAGACATTCGAGCAGTCCAGTACCCGGGGGAAGCTGTCCATCACTATAGCAGAGCGCAGCAAGTAGTGATCAGAGCAGCACTGTAGAATGTTGATGGTAGCAGAGGGGCCTGTGTCCCCCTTTACGGATGCCACTTATTATAACTGGATGTATAGAGATTTTTTTTTAATTTTAAGTTTATTTTATGAAGTTGTATTACAAAGTAAAAAAAAAATAAAAAAAATCTAAAAACAAAACAATTAAATAAATAAATAAATATAGGCTGTATCCATGTTTTCCAGGACTCCCTAGGGCTACATCACCGGTGATCAAATGCTGCAGGCTCGTGGACCAACCTGAACATGCTTAAGCTTTGCTCATCTTTACTTTTTACTGTAGAATAAAAAAATTTTTTCTACGTTCTGGAAGCACAGCTGATTATATGAAAGGTACCATGTGTCTCCCTGATCTAACGGTTTGGAACCTGAATGGCAGCTGACCAATTCCCTTTCATAGAAGCACGATAGAGCCAAGTATTACGGCCACAGCCTGAAGCTTATCTTATGATACCTGCCTTATCACCAAAAAATAACAAAGTCAGCCGGCTATATCGGCATTTTCCCAGTCACGAGAAGGAGTTGTAATGACTTGGAACTGGAAATACTGGACTACTGACCTCTTTATCATAATCTATCACCCTATTAGTACCAGATAGGGAAGACACACAGGAACTCTATTCCGTTTACAAAGATGAATTATAATTACAATTGTTTCAAGTGAATGTGAGATTATTATTATTAATGAGAGGGGGTTGCTTAGGTTTTTATTCCAATCCACAAATGAGCTCCGCACTTGTTTAAGCTCTGGGCCTCCATTCCATTAACCTCAGGACAAATTGATATTCACTTCATGTCTACATTTTGCTATACCTCTGGACAAGATATTTATTATATAAGTTTGACTTATATTGATCAATGAATATTTTGAACTATTACGGTAAAATGGAGTAAAATGGCAGTGTTAGGTAACTTGGAATTAAAGATGAGCAAACTGAATCTTTTGAACTGAAATTTGTTACGAACTTTGCAAAAAGTTTGGTTTGATACTAAACTGAAGTTCATAAAAAGTTCATAAAAAACAAACAAAAAAAGTTAAGGTCACCTGCCTGTGCTCCCCCGGTGTCCCCCTACATTTCTCTGGTGTCTCCAGTCACCCCCGTCCGCTCAGCCAGTCACTAACTGAGACGGTGCCACAGCTACTGAGCAGGCTGTCACTACCAAGAAGAGAGTGACGACTCGCTCAGCCAATCACTATCCATGGCGCTTTTCCTTCTCAGACAGTCAGCAATTGACTGAGTGGGCTGTCACTCTTGCCTCAGGGGACACCGTAGACCCGGGAAGAAGGACACCTGGAGCACGGACAGTGAAGTATGATGAGTGAACTTGCTGAAACGCATTAAAACAGCTAAACGTCATCAATCATTTAGCCGTTTTAGTGTCGTCCATTTAAGGTTCAGTTCCTATAAACTCAAACTTTACTTCAAAGTTTGGCAAACCTGTCGAACCAAACATTTGAAAAGTTTGCTCATCTCTAGCTGGAATTAAAGATAAGCAAACTGAATCTTCCGAAATGAGATTTATTAGAAACTTTTGAAAAAGATCAGTTTGGTACTGAACCGAAATTTTTGCTAAGTTTGTAAAAAGTTTGTAAAGATGGAAGCCAAAGAATGTTATACAACTTGTCTCAGGAGTGACAGCCCGCTCAGCCAATCACTGACTTACTGCAGGGGATACCGTAGACTGGAGAAGGAGGACACCGGAAGGCCAGACAGGTAAGTATGATGAGTAGGGATGGTCCGAACCTGCCGAGGTTCGGGTTCGTATGAACCCGAACGCT
The DNA here is from genome assembly GCF_027789765.1 of Dendropsophus ebraccatus. Lineage (NCBI taxonomy): Eukaryota > Metazoa > Chordata > Amphibia > Anura > Hylidae > Dendropsophus > Dendropsophus ebraccatus. Next base: position 18,794,303 of record NC_091464.1, read on the forward strand.
CAACAGCAGATTCCTGCTATCTGCCCGCTCCGCGGAGCGGGCAGATACAGCGGGAGGAACGCCTGGAAAACTGGGATACAGCCTATGGCTATGGCTGTATCCCAGTTTTCCAGGCGGTCCTCCCGCTGGATCCGCCCGCTCCACGAAGCGGGCAGACAGCGGGAATCATTACCGAGGGTTCGTTTTCGTACGAACCCGAACCGAACTCAGTTCTGACCATCCCTAATGTTGAGTGAACTTGCTGAAACACACTAAAACAGCTAAACATCATCAATTATTTAGCTGTTTTAGTATTGGTTCAGTTTTGCTTCAACGTTCGTCAAGCCTACCAAACCGAACATTTGAAAAGTTGGCTCATCTCTAGCTGGAATCACACATGCAGTTTTTAATGCAGATATTTGAGCCAAAGCCAGGACTTCATAAGAAAGAAGAGCAGTGATTTGATGTACTGTAGGGATATTTCATGGAATCTTTCATCTTGCTCGATGAAGCATAACTGAAGACTTAGTGGCTCCTTAGGCATGCTTGGAAGGCTTTAGGACAGCTGAATACAACACTGGTAAATGTCTATCTCCAGGGACTGAGAACCAGCAATAGCACATAGCATCCATGTTGGTACAAGGACTACGTCACAAAGGCTACCACCAACATTATGCCTCCGTTTTATGGACTAAAGCTATAGTCAACCTGTGAGTTCAAGTAGTAGTTTGTACAGCATACACTGGATGGCACCCACCATACTGGATGGTACATGTCATACTGTTTCAAATTTTTCTGATCTCCCTGTAAGAGTATCATCGTGAGAAGTTAAACATATGTTTAAATATCATCCATTTATATGTACCAGACATGTGAGGAAAATTGCCTGCTATATCTCTCTGAGCAGTATTCCCGGCACCACATAGGTTCCACAATCTCCGCAGCCAGCAGTCATCTCTAGAAGTCTTTACCATATTCAATTCCTGTTGAGATCAAAGAGGGCCGTATACAAGCCTCCTATTGATCCCAGTAGGAGTTGAAAATGGGAAATTCCTTGAAATTGGAATTACAAGCTATCAGGATGATAATATTAAGGTACATCAACACTACACACAAAGTAAGCACAGCTCACTGCACTGGTAAACCATAAAAAAATAGTCTAAATGGGGGGGGGGGGGGGTATTTTCCCCCTATTTAAAGCATCCATTTTAAAAAAAAATACTTTTGACATTTCCAAGAGACATGAGATTGGGGACCGGGTATTCAGACTTCTAATGATCAAAGGACTTCAAAGACTTACAATAGAGAGAGTCTACTGCAGAGGAACAGATAAGGTAGCAACCTGGGAGAACATATTACTTTACTGAAAGAGTAGTAGATGCTTAGAAAAAAAACTTGGTTTGTAAAAATGTGGTAGTTATATATGGAACTAACAAAACACAACAATCACTGAACTCAGGGAGAACAGTGAAAAATTCCAATGGAGTACTCATTTACAAGTCTCCATTGATTGTCCCATACAAAATTTAAATATGCAAAAAAGGGGTCCCCTTATTCCCGTGTTTTGAGACTCGTAACTGAGGCTCCACGGACCCCTTTTTTGCATATATATGTAACTACCTGGGATAAACATATTTTAAGATAAGAAGAAAGGAACTACTAGAAGGACTGACTAGATGGACCAGGAGGTCTTTTACTACTGACGATCTTATTCCATTTTTTTTTTCTATTATTTTTGAATATTTCATCCCTTAAAGGAATGTTTAAGTGAAATATACAGACATTAGAATGAGAAAATGTAATAGGTTTTTGTGGGATGTCAGTTATTGAAGGTGTATGGCCACCTTGAACCAAGCACCATGAGATGCTCAGTCAAGCGTTGAGCTCGGTCGAGAACCCCAATGCTTGACTGAGCATTCTTGCTTACACTAGTTGAGATTTAAACACCAAAACCCTGGCCAATAAAAAATCTAGAACATGTCAAAAGATTTTTAAAGTGTCAGTGTCCATTTAATATACAGTGAAAATTTACCAAAAGACCACCTTTTACGTAGAGGAGTTGCCCATGGCAATAAATCAGATTCCAAGAGACATTGGTGATTTTTTCAATTATCCTGATAAATCAAATCATATCAAAATAAGAGTAAGACCCCTATCACTCAACTTACATGAAATTGCATGCAGGAAATACAAGTTCTATTGGGTACTATATTCACGGATTTAATATTTTTCGGGGTGTAAACCTTAGTAGTAGAGATGAGCGAATCTGGTTCATACAAACCTGAACGATTGGCATTTGAATCCCTCTGCTTGGAGAAGATGAATGCAGTCTGAGGACTGCCTATGTCTGTATCCATGTTTTCCAGGTGGTCCTCTGGCTGCATCCGGCAGCGAGATTCCAATGCCGATCAGGTTACGGAACCTGAATCTCATTGAGATTGGCTCATTTCTACTTAGTACATATGGCATCCAATAAAAAAAAAAAAAAAAAACAACTCCACATGCTGCCAAGTAAAATTGAAGGCTACAGAGCTACAAAAAAAGTCCCAAGCACTATAATAAGATCTCTATTACAGCTTATGTATACCAGTGTTGGACTGGAGTATCTGGGGCCCAAGAGTAAATGATCCTGAGGTCCCACCATTGAAGAACCAGTCAGTGTTAGGGCAGGTTCTAAAGCTAGGGGCCCACCGGAGATTCTCCGATCCTCTGATCGGCCACTCCGGCACTGATATATACGTTTCTTCAGCATACAGTATGCCTATAGACATTGGATAGGACATGTAAGGTAAGGTATTAAAGGTCACAAAACTTTTCTTTCGATGGCGTAGTATACAGTATTTTTTTTATGTTTTGTACTGCAATGTGAAATGGAGGTTAGAATGTCAGAAGCATTTAGAAGCATTTACTAATTTAACTGAAAAGAAGTGACTAGCTCTGCGGTAATGCAAAAACCATGTAACGCGTCTTCTCTTAAAATCACTATGTAATGCTCTCAGCTTCTTCTCAGAATCTCCTAGATTTTTCCAGAATGTTTTATAAGTAAAAAACCCTTCCCTTCATTAAATATAGAGGACCTTCCCGACGAGAGGTTCTATAGTATTCAACGTGTTTTACAGTATTTTGTAATAGGGAAGTGACCAGAGAAGAGACCGCTATAGCTGTCCCATTAAGAGAACGCCGTTAATGGATGTTTTCCCATCTCCGATAGAGAGTCAATACCTGATTAATATATACATGCTTCATTATTCCTCAAGGGAAGGTTTAACAAGTCCGTGACAAGCAAAGTGTTCAGCATGGTACCAGCTGATTTATTATTCATAGTGAGGGTGGATGTAAGACACAGACCGCAGTCTGCAGGAGAAATGGGATTAGATGTCTACTCGCAGCACCTCAGATTCTCATTAGGATGTCTGACATTGTCTATTTCACGACGCTAAGTGCAATCTTTTACCTGAATGTAACATCACACTAATGTGTTTAAGTGTAAAGAGTGCTTTAGCGGTCTGACTGAGACAACCCATCTTGAGCGGATCCGAGAGGCGGGGGGGGGGGGGGGGTGTTGTCGTATAATGAATCCATGATGGTGTCTGACCGATAGTCCCTTTATGAGGTCTTCACTCCATTAATGACCCAGGACCTACGATACAGTATTTCAAATCTATACAGGAATCCTTATCATAGTATATATGGGCAGTTGTCTAGGGCAAGAGGTATAAGTGGCCATTACACTATTGGAGGGGGAAGGTCAATAAGGTCATAAAAAATAAAAATAAATAAATGATACGTTTACAGCTGTAGATACATGTAGAGATGGTACAGCCACAAAAGATACATCCACAGACATACTGTAAGTAGGCATGTTACTGAGTGAAAAATGTTTAATTGCTGTTGCCTATATGTTATAATGCTAAATATCAGGGTTCGGGATGGAGGGGGCATTATGAAGCCTTATACACCAATGCCTTATGCCTGTGCCATGTTTGGATGGTGCAGAGAGATGATCCTCATGGGACCCATGCACCTAGGGACCCTGCAGGTTTTACTGCGCTGATCCGAAGAGTGGGGTCCTTAGGTCCGTTGGTGACCACTTCGGTGGAGCCAGGGCCAGCTCTAGGTTTTTGTGGGCCCTCGGGCAACAGATCCTCAGCAGGCCCGTCATCTATCCACTATAAACAATCACTTGAGACACCACGAACATACACAAACACACATTATTGACGGCTGATGTAAACAGTGTCTCTGGCTGGCTGTCTCTGCACTCTGTAATGCAGGGAGGGTTAATCTGAGGTCAAGTTGCTGATTACCTCACTGTGATTAATCCTCACAGCCTCACAGAATGCAGATACAGGCACGGACATTAATTACATGTGTTTACATAAACTGTTTTGGAAGACAGGAGAGGAAGATGGAGTGAACAGCTTAAACACAGAATTCTGTATCCTTAGCCGAAAGCAGCAGCTCAGCACTGAGGAAAGGAGACTGAAAGGGTATTAACAACTAATAACGAGAAGAGGAAATGATTTAACAAGAATTTTACCTCAGGGGACTACCCCTTTAATGCTCTATTATTTTGGCTTATGTAAGAAGATAAAAAATCTTCCCCAGTCTAGCCATGTACCCTAATTGGGAGCCAAATTTTAACTTAAAGCACATTTAGTGCTCAAGTAACGGAGGAGGATTATTTCTAAAGACAATAGCCCCCCTTTAATTACACTTGACTGCAGAACAATCATGTGCCTGCATCTCAAACAGTGGGCTACTGACCTCAATCTAGAGCACAAACACGGTTCAGCAATAGAGAATAATTAGGTTTTCGAGAAAAGGCTATTCATGGCAGATGATCTTGTAGCCGAATAATTCCACCAAAAATTATACATACGAGGTAAGATTCTGAAAATCATAACTATCCCTAGGCAAGATCTGAGAGATTAAAGGACAACTCCGGCGGGACCCCCCAAAAAAAACAAAACACAGACACACACAGACACCATACTCACCATCCCTCCGGTGACGATCGCCACTCCATTCGCCCGCCGTCCGCCTCACCGTCACCTGCGTCCGCCGTCCAGCGATGTCTCTTGCTTCCGGGTCCATGAAAGAGAAAAGGGCTGGCAGCCTTTTCATTGGCTGGAGCGCATCACATGGCTTCCAGCAAGCTAGCCAATCAGGGCTGAGCAAGCTGGAAGCCATGTGATGCGCTCCAGCCAATGAAAAGGCTGCTGGTGCGCATGTGCACCAGCAGCCTTTTCTCTCCCATTCACTCTCAATGAAGACGCCGAAGAGGAAGAAGACCCGGACCGCCCCCCAGCTCTGACGTCACCCGTCACCAGATGCCGTCCGGGAGAAGAGGACCGTGACGACCGTAATAGGTAATGTATACATTCTTTAACTTCCGGGGTTGGGGGTCGGGAGTCGGAAAGTGGGGGAAGGGGGCCAGACCGGGTATTTAACCACATTACAAAGTTATATAACTTTGTAATGTGTGTTAAATAAGGCAAACAAATTTTTCGCCGGAGTTGTCCTTTAATATATTGAATAAAAAAATCTATCTATCCTATCTATCTATCTATCTATCTATCTATCTATCTATCTATCTATCTATCTTTCTATCTCCTATCTATCTATCTATCTATCTATCTATCTATCTATCTCCTATCTATCTATCTATCTATCTATCTATCTCCTATCTATCTATCTATCTCCTATCTATCTATCTATCTCCTATCTATCTATCTATCTATCTATCTCCTATCTATCTATCTATCTATCTATCTATCTATCTATCTATCTATCTATCTATCATGTTACAGTTTTTCTTTTCTTATTGGACCACTTAGCAGGGTGGAAGGTTGTATTGTTATTGAGCCAATCAACCCATTTTTTTTAAGTCCATGATTAAACTTTAATACATAAAAAGCCAAGTTTTCTGCATATGAGTTCTATAAGTTGGGGATATAAAAGTAAAAAGACATCCCCTGGGATAAGCTGAACAATGCAGGAGTGTAAAAGCTGAATTAGAAAAGAAGAAATTTAAATAGATTCTATGAAAAAATACATTATCGCATATTGATATTACTAAATAGGTGCAAGTGATAACAGCAACAGCTTCAGATCCATCAACAGGAGAATTTTGAAGGTTAAGGGCCCTTTACATAGGGCAATTATCGCCTGAACAGGCCTGTTATCGCCCTGTGTAAAAGACCCAGTAATTGTTTGACGAACAAGTGATTGCCAATTCATTGTCTGATTGCTGGAATTGCGTAATGATGTAAGTGAAGGGCCGCGTGAATGGTCCCTGACTGCACCATCATCGGGCCAGAAATAAATTCTGATATACCCCATTATTGTTACAAATATAACAGCCAGGGGCAACATAGACAAAGAGGCATCAACTCAACATAAGACAAGCTCCTAAACTACGACCCTGGCGTACACCACAGAAAAGTTGAAGATTTTTGGCCTGTAAGCCCTGCTCACCTGATGGGCGGGGGTGGAAGGAGGTACGGCCTCCACCCCCACCTAATTTATCATGGTTTATGCGGTGCGAAGGCTGTGAGGATCAGAGAGGCTGTGGGCGGGCTAGCAGATGGGGAATGGCAGGGAACTTGTAATAACAGTAAGTTGACCAGTTCAGAAAACCCCTTTAACTAGCTTCATAGTTTATATGAGCCATTTGTGGTATCTTTTCCAAACCCCCAACTTGATATGGAGATAAACCAATGTACAAAATTAGGAAAACAAAATTATGCCATGTTCTATTGAACTCATATGTAGAAAAATATTCTCCCCTAGAAGTATTACCATCTTGGAGGCTGCATGCCTCTGTACTAATAACGCACCGCCATACAGCCTCTGTGCCAGTCCGTATAACCTGTAACCCACAAAAAACTAATAGTACTTTTAGTAAAGGAAAACACCATGCTGTGAAAATGTTTGGATACACAACGTCAAGGAATATTTTTTGTACACATATTGCATTTGCATGAATATTTCATATGTGTTTCAAAGGGTGCCATGCTGGTGGAAGGTTACAGTATCAACGAAAGAGTAAATACATTCTGCCCAAACAAGCTTAAAATCTAATAGATAAAAGGCCAGTTGATTTCATGCGAGTTCAGCGAACTGGGAATACTGGGAGTATAAAACTAAAAAGAAGTCCCCCAGGATAAGCTGAAGTGCACATGAGCTGAAGAGCTGAATCGATAGAGATCAGGAGATTTATGTGAGAGGTGAAAAGGACGGAGAGCTGCCTGCTACAGACCCTAAATATCTATAACAAGGGCTCGGATGAAAAACTAACTGGAAGCCTATAAAGGAAAGCAACGGAGGATCGGAAGAAACTGACGATTGTGAAGATGACCTTGCAGATATCGAGAAACAATCCTCAGCTCAATTGGGTTAAGTGGAATCCGGTGGCTGCTCATGCTATGGGACGGATTTACTATAGCAAACGTTGATGCACCTTGTGGACAAAGTTTGGCGTACATTTTAATTTTAAGTGATTTACATAGTTTGTACGGCTTAAAAACCTCTTGTTCCCAACCATCTCACCTTGATTTTTTGTCTCTGACTGAGGAATGTGTTGAGCATTAAAAAGCTCCAGTGCTCAACTCGAATAAAGAACCCCATTAAAAACAATGGGAGAGCATTTAACCAGATGCCCCCTGCTTGGTAGATTGGAGGGTACCTGGTTAATCCCCGGGGCCGAGCTGTACTCTGTTGGGGGGTTATACTTACCACTCCAATCTTCTTTATATCGAGCTTGATCGAGCACCCCGATGCTCAATTGAGCACCATGTATGAACAATGGGAGAGCATTTAACCAGATGCCCCCTGCTTGGTAGATTGGAGGGTACCTGGTTAATCCCCAGGGCCAAGCTGTGCTCTGTTGGGGGGTTATACTTACCACTCCAGTCTTCTTTATATTGAGCTTGATCGAGCACCCCGATGCTCGATTGAGCACCATGTATGAACACAAAATTTTGTTTAAAATCAAGTATGCACTAAATTTACTCCAAACTAAACCATGGTGAACATATGGTACACATTACATAACCAACAAAAGGTGTAAAATATAGCCCTGCTTTATCTACATCGAAGTAAGTCTTAAATTTATTAAAGCAATATATAGAAGACGGCCAGCAATCCTGTGAAAGAACCAGTAATTCAACGCTCTACAAACATAAACAGACTCCACAAATGACTAACGTGTTTCGATCAGGTGATCTTATTCATAGTCTGACTAGACACGTGTTCTCGGCCCTTTTATATCCAACCATACCGCCCATACCTGTGACCTCATTTCCCATTCCGGAATCACAGCTAATATGTAGGATATAAATAAATAGTTAAAATAACATACACCAATTATTAAAAAAACACATAGTTATCACTACTGATACATTATGGTACCTATGTTTTAGGCCTTCCCAAAGAGAAACTCCAGAAAGGCTCACGTCAGGCAGGATTGCTGGCTATATTCTATATATATGGCTACTGGTGGAGCTCGTACTGCCGCGCACTGGACGGGGATTGCACTTTGCAGGTGTCGTGAGTTGAGCGTTGTACAGATTTCAGCACCACAATAGTAAATAAAATAAGAGAAATGAAACTGATATCATAAATCTAAATTTCTCCACCCAGAACGTGGATGTCCAGTGAACAGATGCAAACTCAACTGGTCTGCAGATTATAGGAGCCAAGCTGCTGGACCAGCATGAAACTTCAGCCAGCCATGTATTTTAATTGGTGCTGTCAGGTCCTGGTCATCTGCTCTGCAAACATGGCCAGACGGAATGTCCCGGCCAAGTCCTATTGTTTTACTCTGTAACAAAGAGCCCACATGGTGTCTGCCAGCCACTATGTCCTTCCATCTTCATAGATATTAATATGCACAATTGTCTATTCCTAATGTTGGTAGAGGATTGAAATCTATTCACATAAAAGGAAAAAAAACTATACAATGGAGCGCCATAGTAAACATACCCTGTTTCTTCTTGTAACCTCCACTATCCACTACAACGGGCACTACACAGGGCAATATGTTTGGCAGATAGCTGCTCCTCCATTCATCTAGTCCTATTTGAGATTCCTGCTACCTAAGGTCCATGAGTCTCAGGTGCCATCATGGTGTCCACTTCCTGAGTTCCCCGTGCCTTTACTGAGCTGTGGGACATGTAACTCCAATACCTGCAATTAAAGGGGTAATTTATCTCTATTATAATCCCCTTCTTTCACTTCCTTAATATTACACTTACTGTTATCTAGACTTATCTATGTCAATGGCAATGTATAATGCGTGTTCTGGCATGTTATGGCAGAACAAATATCTGGGTTATATATTGTATGTTCATTCCATATGTGGTCAAGAAAGTACTAGAAAAGGGTAGGTCCATACTCATCCACCAATCACCTCTCATTAAAGGAGAAGTCAGGTGATTTATAAAATCTAACAACCGGCAGGGGGGAAATTGATTACAAGCGTTAACTTACCACTCCCCGTGTGTGTGGTGAGCGGCAGGACTGACCTCAAGACCCCGCCGGAAGGCATTTTGATGATGACACTACTCTGGGGAAAAAGCCTGTCCCGGCTGATGGACTGGCCGCTCAGCCAATCAGTGACTGGAGTGGTGTCCCATCCCAGTCCATGAGCCGGGTCGTGACATGTCAGCGCTGGAGATCCCGCAGCCCGGCATGGGTCCCAAGGCCAATCCCGCCACTCACAGCGGGCATGGGGAGAGATACGTTAGTACTTGTAATCAATTTCCCCCCTGATTTCTGACATCTTTTATAAATCACCAGACTTCTAGGATGGGTTCATCCTAGTCAGCAGTGGTGAGCGAACTTGACAAATGTTTGGGTTGTACGGAACCTAAACACTCTACATTTGACTCCCACTGCCTGGAGAAGTTAGATGCAGTCCAAAGGCTGCCAAAAAAACATGCATACAGCATATGGCTATGTTAACACTACATACAGTAAGTTCCGTGGAAATCAACGGCTGTGATTTCCACGCAACTTACGTAGTGCTGCAGGCTGAAGGGATCCTGGGCGGAGTGTATACACATGGTAGGCAGAGGTAGGGAGTAGGCAACAAGCCTTGGGTAGCATGGGACATCTACTAAGGTTGCCAGCCCATTCTAAAGGGGTTCCTATAGTCAAGCTCTTCAGAGGAAGCTAGGATTTTCTATACAGCATGGAGAAGAAACCAGAAAGCTTCCGGCAAGATCTGATCAAGTAAAGATTTCCTGCAGAGGCTAGAAAAGATCTGAATTCTCTGATATGTTATAGCGAGTACAGTACTCCCTATGCAGACTCTCTAGCGGTTCAGGAGTACAGGGTTGGTGAGTCATATTTTGGAGGCATCCTGACAGGAGAACAGAGTCAATCTCCAAGCAAAAAAAGCTCAATGCTCAATGTCTTTGCTTGGTTATACTGTAAGTAAACATGCAAGAATTACATTCGTCATTGCATTTCTAATGAAAAATGTCTAAACACGGCGTTTGACATATCTATAATCACAAAGAACAGAAATTTTTGCACTACGCTATAAAGTTGATTGAGTCTCGGAGGGACGTAAGATGAAAGGAGTTACTTTATGCCATAAACATGATAGAGCATAAAATAATCACAGAGATATTACATTGCACTATAAAAGTGTTGTGTGCGGCCGTTCTCTATGCGTCACTACCCTACTGCTGAGAGTTTAATACCCCTCCCACAATGAATGATCTATCTGTTGATTATAGTCTAGATTCAGTTTTCTCCCAATATAAAACTTTTCGTACAGGGACTATAACTGCATAAACAAATGTGCTTGACTACACAACAGGGAAATATAGCTTTATTATTTGGATGATTTTTCTTTAGAAAAAGACAGGAATGTTACAATTGTTCATTTATTTTTATTTTGTAGAATGTAGTACCCTTAAAAGGGGTATTCCACTTAAACATAACTTTTCATATGTTGCTGCCCGTGGTGAGACAAACAATTTATTCCATACTTGTTATTATCTATTCAGCCTCTTTGCCCAAGTTCTGAGCTGCTGATTTCTGCTGAAGACACAAATATCTGTGTGTGAGTCTTTCTCTCCGTCTCCCCCTCCCTTCTGAGACATCAGATGTAAACAAGTCCCAAACTTTGTAGCTTTTTTGTAATGCTGGGAGGGTTGCTGATGGACTCACTGTGATTGTAGGGACTTGTTTACATCAGCCGTCTCAGAAGGGAGGGGGGGAGGAGGGGGAGACAGAGAGGAAAGCTCACACACAGGTTTTTGTATCTTCAGCAGAAAGCAGCAGCTGAGAACTGGGGAAAGGAGGCTTAATAGATAATAACAAATGTGGAATAAATTGTTAGTCTCACCATGGGCAGTAACATATGAGTGGAATACTCCTTTGATTCCTTGGTGACACCTGACACCTAAATGTAGGGCACAGCCGCCTAGGCTTTGTGGTTAAATGCTGTAAATCTATGTGTAGGTGCATGTCTCTGCATAAATCTGGGGGCAACAGAGCTCCCTGTGGTGAAATCTACACCAGCTTGGAGCTGGCATTTTACCAACAATTATCCTGGCAAGTTGGCATAAATTTAAATTTAATAAGTTCGGCACACACAGAAGCCACACCTCTGTGTGCGACTGCGCCCACTGTGCCGTCCTTTCTCTACCCCTCTGGCATAAGCAGCGGAGAGGACAAGAATATGCCCAATTATTTCCCAAAATGGGTGAAGTTGGATGCAGCCCTAAGGCTGTTTGGAAAACATAAATACCATAGGCCCTATCCTTGTTTACCAGAACTTGGGGCAGCATGTAACTTCTTCAGCCACCTGTAATCAAATGCCGAGAGCTCTAGTTTGGACAAACCCAAGCGGGCTTGAGATTCGCTCATCTCTAGTAAATATAAAAAGTAATAAGACCTCCCAGATCTCTAGCAACTCACCTAGTACATATAAGTAGAGACAAAACGCGCTGAATCCATTGGTCCCTCTAGAACCGAAGTTTATTCTATTTTCTATTGTAGCGGTTCTATGACTCCCAAACCACCCTACCTTTGCTATAAAACTGGACTCTCTCATGGGTCCCACACTCCTATGCATGGCCTCACTTCTACTCAAAAATATGTAAATAAGCCACAGTCCACATAAGGATACAGTAATAATAGATACTTGAGTAACCTAAACTTGAAATATTCCAACCCTAGAGGGTCTTTGTCGAGCATTCCTATTACTCCATCTCTTTCAGTCACCACTAAACCCATTCTGGACAATCCAGCCATGAGTCTCTGGCCTTATCCAAGACTGGCTCAGGGCAAAGATGATACTCCAGCTGATGGCTCCTCCATAGCATACATACCATGCCTGTTTAGCAGACGCTCCTGCTCATTACTCACTGTCTTTTCATCCTAACACTACCGTCACCAGTCCCATTTGCTCACGTCTTCCTTTCCCTCCCTTGTAAATACCTTATTTCTCCCCAGAGGATGCACATTTAATATATATACCAGATGGGAATGAGACTTACACATGCCTGTAGACAGAGACCACTAATCCTCTACATCCCCTTACAAGAAATCAATCACCCATCATCTGATTGATGTGACCATCTGACAGTTGAATCTTTGGTTCCTTCAATATGGCTTTGGTTGCAGACAGTCTAGGAGGAGAAATGGATGGCGGACCTTTACAACCTCTAGGCGGGGTGGTAATGGCCACTTCTGGCATTACTGTCTGGGTATCTAAAACACCCATGAATATTCTGATTCACTGATATGTGCAACTATAAGGTTCATCTCTCCTTTTTATTCTTTTTTTTTTAGGAGAAGGAGAAGGTTTGGTAGGTACGGTTTGTTCGTCTGTTTGCTGATGACACTGAAGAGTGCAACTGAGTGCGGCGCAGACCCCGGCCCGGATGTGTGGATCGCTCCCGGAGGAGAAATCGTCCCGGAGGAGAAATCCACCCCACTAGACACCAGGGAAGTGCTGCATAAGGTAATCGGATGCAGCTGTCAACTTTGACAGCTGTATCTGATTACCTGGTTAGCCTAATAGCCGCGGTCCCGGGCTACATGCGGCACCCAGGACCGCAGCGGTTCAGAGCGGGGTTGCTGTGCTCTGAACTCCCTTACCGACCGCAGGGCGTAAATATACACCTGTGGTCCTTAAGTTAAAATATGTGACCAGTGCAAACAGACGGTAGGAAAAACAAATCGTATGTATATATAATGGTATGCTGGACTGTATATATATAATGGTATGCTGGACTGTATATAATGGTATGCTGTGTATATATATATATATATATATATATATATATATATTAGAGATGAGCGAACCTGGAGCATGCTCGAGTCGATCCGAACCCGTACTTTCGGCATTTGATTAGCGGTGGCTGCTGAACTTGGATAAAGCCCTAAGGCTATGTGGGAAACATGGATATAGTCATTGGCTGTATCCATGTTTTCCAGACAAGCTTTATCCAAGTTCAGCAGCCCTGGCTAATCAAATACCGAACGTTCGGGTTCGGATCGACTCGAACCCAAACCCGGTTCGCTCATCTCTAATATATATATATATATATATATATATATATATATATATATATATATAATGGTATACTGGTCTGTATATATATATATATATATATATATATATATATATATATATATTAGTATGCTGGGCTGTATAGTTAGAGGTTATAACCAGTAGGAAGAGGCAGATTGTGATCCCGCTGTATAGAGATCTGACCACATCTGAAATACTGTGTCCAGTTCTGGAGACCTCACCTACAAAAATATATTGATAAAATAGAACGGGTTAAAAGACGGGTTACAAAAACGGTGGAGGGTGTCAGGCATAAAACATATCAGAAAAGACTTAAGGAATTGAATCTGTATAGTCTGGAGGAAACCTTTATATATGTTACAGGACTAGGCGTGCGCCTCTTAGTAAATCCGGCTGGCAAAAAGGGGACGGGGCCTAATTTAAGATCGGCTTACGGGACCGCCGGTCTTGTTGAACTCCTATGTTTTAACCTTCTATGTTTCTTCCCTCTCTCCCCTTCCCTACCTCATCCCATTTCTCATTGCAGTCTAGCATCTTTCATTTTCCATGTTTTAACATGTATATATATATATATATATAATTTTAAATCTACTTGAACTACTGCATAAGGTGCCGTGCTACTTCAGCTTAACATCCTTGAATTCAGGAGTCCACCTCATCCTACAGAGATTTACGATGCACACATGTATGTCTTTTTACTATTTGCTTTTTTACTGCCCCCTGAGCAGGCAACTCGGGTGTCATCTTTAATTAATGTTTCTTATTTGATTAATATATGGCGGCAGTGCAGCCGCTAGTGACATACTGTAAGTGTGCCACAGATGTGCTGTGCTCCAGGAAGGTGTGTGTAACAAAGAAAGCGGCATCTCTCTGAGAACTGGGTGAAAGAGAACCTGTGAAAAAAATCTAATAGTTTGAATAGGTTTTGGTTATTTTGTTTCTATACCCTCCTATCTGGCCCATTTATACTCTGAAGGTCATAAATCTAAGTCAAAGAGAAAATTACCACCAGGTTGGCTATTGGGGAAAGGTGAAAGTTTGCAGGTTTGCATTGTAAAATCTCTATTAATATACTATTGTAATCATGACCTCAGAGGCCACATACTAATATAAAAATTATAATTTTAAACTGGCCACAGTTCGTCTTCAACATAAAATCCCAGAATAGGCCCTGATTGTTTGGCAGAGAAAAGACAGCTCCCACTTTATCTATATGAGCTATTGAAGGTGTATTCCACTCAAACATAACTTTTGATATGTTGCTGCCCATGGTGAGATTAACAATTCCTTCCATACTTGTTATTATCTATTCAGTCTCCTTCCCCCAGTTCTGAGCTGTTGCTTTTTGCTGAAGACACAAAAAACTGTGTGTAAGCTTTGCTCTCCGTCTCCACCTCCTCCCCCCTCCTTTCTGAGATGGCTGATGTAAACAAGTCCCTTACTGGCCTAATCTGTAAGTTTGTAGCTTCTTTGTAATGCTGGGAGGGTCAACCTGAGGTCAAGTTGCTGAAGATTAATCCTACAAAGTTACAAAGTTGCAGATAGGGACTTGTTTCAGAAGGAAGGGGGGAGAGAAAGGTTCACACACACAAAGCAGCAGCTTAGAACTTTTTGGAAGAAGATTGAATAGAAAATAACATTTGATAGTCTCACCATGGGCAGCAACAATATGAAAAGTTATGTTTGAGTGGGATACTCCTTTAAGAGTCACCTGAATTAAGAGCCTCCTAAACATTGCTCCCAATCTGGAGGTGAATAAGCTGGTATGTGCTCGTTTGTTTAAAGGGTAACTTTCATAAAAAAAAAAATAATAAATTGACATGTTCACAGACACCTTAGTATCAAAACTTCTAATATGTCAATATAATGGGAAGTGGGTCCTTATTGTAAGGGAGAGTGTGTGTGTTGGACAAACTTACATATTTTTAAAGTTTTTTTTTTGTTTTTTTTTTACTGATGTTCTACTTTCTGTGATATTTTCAAAGAGCAAGTCTTCTTGAGTACAGTATTGGAATAATGAGAGAACACATTGAAGGTCTCCGGGAACAAAACATAACATTAGTTGAAGAAGAAGTAGAGAGAGAGAGAAGAGGAAGTGCCCTTGTGACACTCACCTCTAGACTGACTACATTTCATATGGGAGCCTTAAAGGAGCCATAATATAATTGATTCATCGATAAACAGGGTAGTCCAGAACCTCCGGAAGTCCAGAACCTCTAGAACATAGGTGGTCCAGAACCTCCAGAAGTCCAGAACCTCCAGAACATAGGTAGTCAAGAACCTCAGTCAACTAAAGTAGGATACAAAGTGGGAGTGCTTCCATCTGAGCCTGTTATCCCATATCCATAAGGGAGTTCAACCATTGGAAGTGTTTAGCCGCCATGGGCACACAGGTGTGGCAAGTGATCCATTCATTGCAAGTGCAAGTTGCAAGAGTCTCAGTTGTCAGGATCAGCCAGGGTCCCTGTGGTTGGACTCCCAGCGATCAGTGTTTTATCTCTTATCCAGTGGCCCAGATAGGAATTCCCCTTTATCCACATCCTCCACATGCTGAGCCACAGGCTCCTCCATTAAAAGTTTTAAACTATTGGTTTCATTTAAAAAACTTTTGACATGTCATAGAGATTGGTAAAAGTTCGAAGACCTAGACCCTGACCGATCAAAACTCTCAACATGTATGACTCTGTGTTTCAAAAGGGTTTTTCTTGAATGATAGTAACACTTTAAGGGGTCATTTACACGTTCCGTGCACAGTCTGTATATATGTCTTAATATGCATGCGGAATCCGCTCGAAATTTCGCCCATAAAATATCACCAGTCTACTTTCCCATAGCTTTTAATAGCCTTTCCTCACATTAGTGAACATAACGGAATTTTCCGTCTGGAAATTCCATTGCGGATTTGTGTTCCGACCCTAAGAATGGACCTGTCCTTTGAAAGCCTGTCCGCCCGTGCATACAATGGAGTCTATGGCACGGGCAGAGATGGGCGCAGCTGTGAGTGGTGGCGAGCTGCGGAATCCGCTATGGGTGATCCGCGCAGATTACGTAGTGTGCACATAGCCTTATGGCAGATTCTGCTAGAGGAATTTTATAGAAGTCAATCAGGTTGAATTCTGCTTTAATTCAGCTTGCTTTTTTGCTCGAATCAAAATTTTTGCTCAAATTCTGCTCCTGTTCTGCCAGAGGAATTGACCCAAATTGTGATAATGTTTAGGAAAATATGAATTTATTAACATAAAAAATGTGTAAAATGCTTGTGTGAATAGGATTAGGTGCTGAGTGGGATTCACTGCTAATCATTACCTGAGCTGATCCACATTGTCATTATTAATAACTGTTGTTTAAAGGACAACTCCAGGCAGGGCGTTTTTACGTAAAAATTCAGGGAAGGGGGATGCTGAAAGAAAAAACTTGATGGGACCCCGTTACAGCCGCTGACTGGCTGAGCGGCCCTGACACGTCATATCTCGGGTCCTCTCTCTAACCAGGAAGGGATGAAGTACAGGGGACAAGAGCGGCGGTAGGCGGCATCCGTTCTGAAGCCGGGGAGGTGAAAGCATGTTATTTCTTTCAGCCTCCCCCTCCTCCGCACTTTTACAAAAAAATTGCCCTGCCTGGACTTGTCCTGTAAAATTCTGTTCATAGTTTAATAGAGGAGATGGAAAAGAGATTATAGTCAGTCAGTTGTATGTCATTTACCCGTTCTTTGTAAACCAGTAGGCTTTACCTGCAGCTCTATGGGAAACGCACAGTATAAGACGTGACTGACCTACCAAACTCAGCACTCCTACATTTATATATGGAAATTTTTTTCATCCATATTAAGCCTTTAGGAGCCATGATCTGGTATGGGGACAGATCATAGATTTGTAGGGCTTTGTACGCCACTTTACTTTGCCAGGGGTGCCATCCCTGTCTGTAGTTTGCTTTCAGCTTGTCACTTTTTCTCCTCCTTTGCGGTTTTTGCTGATGTCTTCTGACAGCTGCGCAATGCCCACAGAGATAGTAGGAGGTCAGATCTCTGCTGGGAGTACGTGAGCTTCTGCATGCTGTGCCCTAGCTATGCTCGTACACAGAGATGCCTCATTATTCCACTTTTCTGTATCACAATTGCTGTAAATTGATTTCGAGCATGACAGTGTCATTGCTTCTTATCAACCTATTAATAGCATGTGGGCCTTATAACTCTAGCATCTGCTCTATAGAAGGAATAAAGCCGGAATCCTTAATAGTTATTAAAGAGTTTAAAGGGGAACTCTGGTTAAGAAAGATTTAACCTTGATCAATTCCCATCCGTAATCTAAGCTTGTGTGTATTAGGTTTCTATTACATAAACTGACTCACTCTGAAGCCGCTAAAAATGCTCACTCTCTGGTCAACTCGGTTTCCACCCCCCTGCTCCCCCTTCCTTCTGAGACAGAGGTCATGTGATCTTTATCTCTTCTGTTGCCAGGGAAGCTTTATCGCCTTATCTGTAACCTCGCCCACCACTGACATCACACAGTTGGAGAGGAAGGGGAAACAACAGCTCCTGAGTAGTATAGGGGAAAGGAGACACTGTTGTTTTATTTCTCTCTTGTTTTCTTTGTGACCATACAACCCATGGCGTACCCATATGCCAGTATTTGCTGGGGAGCTATGAATCGAGCTCAGCAGCTCGGCTTGCTTCATAGCGGATGAGGACTGGCTGCTATCAGGATCTGGGCATTTAAGTGTAAGTGACAGGAGGAGAAGCTCCTTTCACTTACTGATCGGGACACCTGCAGTGTGGGGGTCTGAACGTTTTTCCTCGCCAAGGAAGAGTTGTACTCATCTCCGTGTGGTCCGATTGGCGATCTTATTATAGAGGCTTTATATAAAGATCACCGATAAAACTGATCAATGTACATATACATGTAATATAAATATTACAGCTGTTTCCTGGTCACATGATCACACTGGGCCCTGCCCTCAGAAAGTGAGGAGACCAGAGCAGCAATCTAGTTTTGCCCATAGCTTTTATTTTACTAGAGCTTGTTAGATATGAAAGCTGAGCTCTAACAGTTTTGGCTTCAGGCACATTGATAAATCTGGGCCACTGCATTTAAACACATTTATTAATTCTTACGGAGAATCGGAAATAACAGTAATCTGATTTTAGTTTGGTTTTTACAGCATTCGCGTTATTCTGTGGGTCAGTATGGGTACAGTGATACCTTATTTATATATTTTATGACTTTTGCATAGTATTATCACTTTATTAAAAATAATTATTTGCACAATAAGATCTAGTTGTATTGCTACTCCTTCAGGTACATCATAAAGTGACTATTCTCCTGACAATAAACTCTATAGTGTTTGGATGGAAAAACGTATACAAAGAGTCAGTCAGCTTTACCACGATACAAAGCATTGTTGGCTGTCCGCAACTGAACTTTTAGCGATGTTTGCTCTTGGGCCATTCGCATGATGACCTTCTGCAGAGACTGCCTGCTTGACCCTACACGAGAAACCTCTTCTAATAGCTTTGAGGACTTGGTAGGACTTGAACCTAGAAAGGTGTCTCTTTCTGTTTTGTATAGAGTGGTTAATAAATGGTTCTTACCTATTTCTAAATCCTATATGTTATCCAGTTTGGAGACCAAAAGGTTCAATGGGTGATGGGTGAGGCCAAGTTCATGCCAACAAGGTAAACAAGACCTGGCATAAAACATCATAATTTGTAGGGCATATCTGGGTTTTAACTTACAGTACCTTCTTCTCCAGGGAGAATATGAAGTTGACCCCAAATCTAAAGCTCCAGCCATGAATTTTTGGCACAGTATCTGGGATCGTCCCAGCACCAAGAGTTTCAAGCAATATGTCACTCAATATATCAGACTCATTACGGCTACCTGTAGGAGGTAAAATGTGCTAACGACAGTAATTCGGAACTCCTCCCTTCCACGCGGGAATGCTCCTAAGACCCTTTGAATTTAGACCTTCAGCACGTTGACATGGACTCTATTCCTAAATTTGCCATGGCAGCTTGTGGCTGATCTCAAATTTTTCTTGTTGGTTGACACTTCGTACCACAAAGGAAAGGAGAACATTTTTTATTATTATTTTTTTGATTATAAAACAGACAGACTCAGCAGGGACAGCCATTCCCTGGTCTTAGTGGTGGCCCACCTCCATCAGTCATTGGCTTACCAGGTCATAGCAGCCGAGATAAGTCTGTCTTGGAAGTAGGAAGCAATGAGAAGCAGGGAACTAGATGGCATCACATCAGAATGTGAGTATGCCTTTCAATTTTATAAAAGACCAAGTAACATATAAACAAATGTTATAACTGGATAACCCCTTTAATTTATAGATGATTTATAGGATAAAGGAACAGCTTCTATACTGGAGCTATCCATGCGC
The DNA here is from genome assembly GCF_027789765.1 of Dendropsophus ebraccatus. Classification (NCBI taxonomy): domain Eukaryota; kingdom Metazoa; phylum Chordata; class Amphibia; order Anura; family Hylidae; genus Dendropsophus; species Dendropsophus ebraccatus. Next base: position 18,814,230 of record NC_091464.1, read on the forward strand.
TCTAAGCTTCTGGCCAATGTTGCTAACTATGTCCCACCAGAGCTATAATTATATATGGGGTTAATACCTTAAAGCAGACAAGTCCCATGAGTGAATATAATTAGTATAGCTTCTTTGGCATAGTTTTAAGGTCCTTGACCCCAACGTGAAATCTGTAACAAGGCCTTAAGCATGTACCATTTATTATATATATATTTTTTCTAACATCCTATATTTATAGCATCATTGATTTTTTTTTTTTTTTTTAAAGGAGAAGTTCGGCCATTTTTAAAATCTGGCAGGGGCGGGAATTTAATAACAAGTATGAATTTTCCTCTCCCTGTGCCAAGTGGCAGGACTGTTGTTGGGATCCCCATCGGAAGGCATTTTTTTCCTAGCTAATGGACTGGCTGCTTTGCCAATCAATGACTAGAGTGGCGTCCCTCCCTAGTCACTGACTAGCTGAGCGGCCAGTCCATCAGCTGGGTTGTGACGCGTGCAGAGTCGGAGATCCTGGAGCCCGTCAGGGGTCCCATTGTTGGTCCCACTGCTCACCGCGGGTACGGGGAGAGGTAAGTTTGTACTTGTTATCAAGCTACCACCTGCCCCTGCCAGCTGCCAAATTATAAAGATGTGCGGAAATAATTTAGAAAAAGCAAACTCTTCAAACCAACCATGGATCTCACCATACATTTGGTTCCACAGAAGAGCCTGTTCTCTTTACCTAGTGAATATCAGGAACACCCCAGTAGAAATAATACCTAAGCCACTACATTAATTAACAATTGCAGTTTGTATAATTAACTCAGGATTCCATAAACTATATCTTTATATGGATAGAACTTTTTTTTTCAAAGAGATGTGATATTTAAAATCCAATGAATAATTAATTCTTTAATAAAGGCATACAACAGTTAGTACACTGAAATGATCACTCCGAGTACCAAATAACTCATAATGTAATATTCTTCCGTCCACATAATTAAAAATAATTAGCATCTACTGCCTATTAAATATTTATATAGGCTTTGTATACTATAATGCTACTTTAATTGATCTGATTTGGAGCTGTAATTAAAGTTACATGCCATAGGTGTAAATATGCACATGGACTAGCAATAGGGTGTAAATTACTACAAGCTATTGATTAACCATATGGAAAAATCATAAAGTATTCACGTTGATGTCTCTAGTATAGTTAGATACTGTATATTGCATTCATGTATGGCAGGCGGCATAGCTAAAGATCACATTTTAATTCATCCTGACCGAAACTTGTCGACTGGTCAATGTTAAACATGACAAATTCCCCATTGAAAGCTATAGATCCATTCACGTGTCTATTTGGTAAGTAAATAAATCAAAAGGACGTTTCAACAGGATATCCAAACAGGATGTGAACATGCCCTTCGAGTGAGTTTTAGAAGTCGGACAGTGTCCATGGTGAAAGAAATCCAATTTTATTCAGCCAAGTCGAATTGTTGTATTTCGTTGTATTGGATCTCTTTCATCGTGGTCGCTGTCAGACTTTGGATTTTGATGGTGTAGTTCACTATTATGGGATTGTGAACCCCCGATGTTTATCATTCTAATCAACCGTAATACTTACCAATCTATTGGTGCTGCCTGACCCTCCCCCCCCCCCCCATTTTTGCCTGGTATTTCCTAGAGATGTCAACAGTTTTTATCAGTCGGATTCTGGATGTTTAGACCACCACTGATCCATACATAGAACCAGGAGAAGCCTTTTATGCCTCTGGTTCATAAACCCGAAATGTATCAGTGTCTGGTCTAGCTGCACAGCATAGGGATCTATGATTTTAATGGATTATTGCTGAAGCTGCCTATTTATTATGAGCAGTGAACTTCGTTAAAGTTTTCAGGCTCGGCAACGTCACCGAACCAGAACGCTCGTTCTTTAACTCCCTGCCTCTGGAGAAGGTGGAGGCAGCCTGAGGACTGCCTGGAAAATATGTATTCCCTCTATGGCTGTATACAGATTTTCCAGGATTCCCTAGTGAGGCAACCAACTTATCTAGACGCGAGGAGTTAAATGCGGAGAAGTTGGCAAACCCGGAAACATACATAAAGTTTACTCAACACAACTTATCAGTAAATCTGCCTTCAAACCGAAAGACATCGGGCACCGACCGCGCATCACCGCGTGGAATAGCGATGCGCGGCCGGCAACCAATGATTTCTTTCTTTCTTTTTTTTCTTTTCAGTCTTTTTAATTATTACTACTATTATTACTGGTGATGCCCAACCCTAGACCGTGTACATCTATCTTTTATCCCCTGTTCTATATTTGTCGTTCTTACACTAATAACCATCCTTCAATTGGATTGGAATAGAGTGCCCCAGTAGACGGTGTCGGCCCCACCGATCCATTCACGCCCGTCCCCAGACCAATACTCATAACCACCCAGAGTCAGTACTCACCTGGAAAGGGAAATCTTTACTATTACACCTTTACAATTACCAATAACATGATGTATAAAGTTTCAAAGAGACAGTGAAGATTTTTAGCATACTGAATCCATTGAGCGAGTCAGACCATTTACAGGCCTCCCTCCCTCTTACAGATTCTTCATGATTCACTCTAATGCTGTGGGCCACATTTATTATGCACTCCAAGAACATTTTCCTGGGGTAGACTAAAAACGACAGCATCCATATACCATATTTTCGCTGTCTCACCCCAGCATCCATCCATCCAGGAGAAACAGTCGTCTTTTGTATTTCACACTTTCTCATGTTAAGCTACTAATTCCTTCTTATTCGTCTAATAATCTCTCTTCTAGTTACCCTTCTCAGGTGAGACCAGACCCTCAGATCGACGAGCTCGCTCCAGGGGCTTTGATCAGGATCAGAGACCCCCCCCGAGCTCTCCAGGGTCACCCCCAACCAATCCAAACCTGACTAGTTCTAGACTCTAATGTTGTGATGGAAATCTCAGTGCTCGGGGAGTACATCCCTAGTAGGGATTGTCCGAAACTGCCGAGGTTCGGGTTCGTATGAACCCGAACGCTTGGCATCAGATTCCTGCTGTCTGCCCGCTCCGTGCAGCAGGTGGATACAGCGGGAGGACCGCCTGGAAAACTGGGATACAGCCTATGGCTATGGCTGTATCCCAGTTTTCCAGGCGGTCCTCCCGCTGTATCCACCCTCTCCACGGAGTGGGCAGACAGCGGGAATCATTGCCGAGAGTTTAGGTTCGCACGAACCCGAACCAAACTCGGTTCGGACCATCCCTAATCCCTAGGTAACAAAAAAAAACAAAACAAAAAAAACAAAGACCAACGATTTCAGCAGCACCATACATTACCAAGCACGTTGCAGGGCTTCTCCTGTCTTAGTTGACAGACCACTCACGGCCAGATCGGCGCTCATTTACATTATTGATCGGGCATCCTAAGGATGACTTTACCACTAAGTACTAGTGAGTTCGGGGTTACACTTTTTTTGAGTGGGCGGGCTTGACATGGAAAGACCCAGGTCCCTGCTCAGGCCAGGAAGCGGTTGGGGAACCGGGAACCATAGAGGAGAACAATGGACCCCAATGCTGGGGGGGGGGGGGCTAGGTGAATGTTGTTTAGAGACCCCAGACTTTTCCTTTAACAATCTAGGGATATGATGCGGTCTCGTCTATATATATATATATATATATATATATATATATAGCAGCACTTTTATACAGTATCAAATTATGTTTGCAATTTTTTTATTTAGAAAATGTTCCCTTATTTTCCACCGTAAATGTTATCACATAACTTAATAACTAAAAAAAAACAAAAAAAAAAACAAAGTGTGCAAATAAGTAACCTTATAAGAATAACCCTATATGAGGCTATTTCTAGTGAGTTCAGAGTTTCAGCTGCTGATGTAATAATGTCCTTGCTGGAAGATGCCCTTCACTGTTTCCTCAAAGCATATACACTTTGTCTTGACAAGAGCAGTCAGGATTTGCTGTCCCCAGACGCATTGAATTCAGCAGGGCTCCCCACTGTGTGATTGCTCCTTCAGAATGACACAACCTTTACCAAAAAGCCCATTTCCTGCCTAATGATTATGAGCTGAGACCGCTGCCGGATGATTGACGGGAGGACAAGGGAATAGCAAGTTAGACAAATTATCCCAAGTAATATACAATGTGCTGTAAGAGATACACATATTAGAGGTGTAACGCTACGGCAAATGGTAAGCATTGTCAAACCAGGTAGTCCTTCTGTGAGCCAGGCTCGAATTAGAACAGCTATTATCTCGAATAAATACATGAATATGGTAAATTATAGACTTCAGATTGCATTGAATCGTGTTTTATTCTCCCTGAACCATATTAAGGTTAAACTGTCATTTTACGTACCGTTATGTAGGAGAAGTTTTTTTTGTCCTGTTTTTGATTTGTTATTCTTACTTTTATTTAATTCCTACAATTTTTTTTTTATTATTAACTACGGATGAATATATTAGATATACAATCTGAGCCTCGCTTGCCTTTTCATGTATGGATAAATCTACATATCAAACGCATCGCTACATAGGTGGTTTAAAAATGAGATTCCTCTTGTTCTGCATAGGTATTTTGGCATTTGCAGAACACTACCGAGAAATTTTTACGTCCTTGATGGTGACTAGGAGTTTGATCAACCAAATGACGAAAAAATATATAAAAAAATAAATAAATCAATAAATAATAATTTAAAAAAAAAAAATTATATATATATATATACATATATATATATATATATATATATGATGAGTCCAAGGTTATCCGTGACTTTACTGGAACCTTCTATAAAGTTGAATTGACTTGGTTGCTGAGGTTGCATTTGCAGAGTGTGAAGATGGAACAAATGCACAGGTTGTGATCTACACAGGACCCTAGGGGTAGCTGGCCGGGTCAGGAGCAGGAAAGCACATCAGCAGGCAGAGGAATAGGCAATAACATTCTAGAGGTCAGGAGCCAGGTGAGCACAAATGGACTAAGGGGGTTAAGGGGTACAAAGTGTAATTCAAGGCCATGAGAGCGTGTATTGACGGAATTAGCAGAAAGGGGGAAACCAGATACACAGTCCAAAAGGTCAGAAACCGGAAGATGTATGTACAATTCAAGAATGCAGTATAGGAGCCAGAAGATATAGAAGACACAGGGTCTTTTTAACCCTTAGAGAACCAGGCCAAATTTAGCATTTTTGCTTTTTCCTCCTTGTGCTTAAAAGGCCATAGCAGTTGCATTTTTCCACCTAGAGACCCACATGAGCCGTTATTTTTTGCGCCACCAATTTTACTTTGCAATGACAGGCTGAATTTATACATAAAGTACGCTAAAAAACCAGAAAAAAATTAAATGTGTGATGAAATTAAAAAAAACACACTTTTATTTATTTGGAGGTTTTTTGTTTTTACGCCGTTCATCCTGGGATAAAACTGTCTTGTTATAAATGTTCCTTAAGTTGGTACGATTACAACGATATGTAATTTGTATAATTTTTATTTTATCTGATGGCTTTTAAAAAATTCAAACCATTTAAAAAATATATATGTTCCTTAAAATCGTTCTATTTCCCGGCTTATAACGCTTTTATCCTTTGGTCTATGGGGCTGTGTGAGGTGTCATTTTTAGCCCCATGATGTGTACTTTCAATCGGTACCTTAATGCGACCAAAAATGCACAATTTTTCTCTTGGAAATTGTTTTGCGCTTACGCCATTTTCTGTGCGAGTTCAGGAATGAAATAAATTAATCGTTTGGATGAGTATGCACGCGGCGATACCAAACATGTTTATTTTTTAATTATTTTTTTTTTTTTATAAAATGGGAAAAGGGGGCTGATTCAAACTTTTATTAGGGGAGGGGGCTTTTTATTAATAATAATAAGTATAGTAATACTGCATAGATCGATGAGATAAGCACTCTATTGCTTTCGGCTGCTGCAGCCAAAAACAATAGAATGCCGATCTGGGATCAGCACCATTACGGCGCAGACCCTGGCCGGCCTCAGACGTGAGAATCGCTCCTCCGCGATCACGTAGCGGGGGAGGGGGGGGGGGCAATCCACCCTCTAGACCACCAGGCGAGTAAAAAGCTGCTTTTTAAATGCAGCTGTCAACTTTGACAGCTGCTATTAGAAAGTTAATTAGTGCTAAAAGCTAAAAGCTGCGGTCCCGGGCTACAAGCAGCACCTGGGATTGCAGCGGTTCAGAGCGGTGCCGCCTTTTGTTATGGTGAATGATTTCAGGCTGTTTCTGAAACTGCTCATTTTAAATTGTTTATCATTAATCAGAGACAACGAAAAATCGCTTTGTTTAAGAGGACCCTTGGTGTCTTGACACACAGGTTAACCAGCCCTCAGAGGCTGGTGTTTTTGGAAATACTTTGACACTGATGTTGTATGGTATGGGCGCATTGGCCGGGAACAGTGCTACAAAAACTCGGATAGGCCAATGTGAACATACTGTAACATGAAGGGGCAGATTTATGAAAAGTGAGACCAAAACTGTTTGCCCAAAACAACCAAAGATTTCACAACCTTTTTATTTTAATTTTAATAAAATGATTTTTTATTAATTTTTACATGTTCAAAAAACAAAAACAAACAAATAAACAACAGAACAAAACTTCCCTTCTTTCCTTCCCGTTTCTTCCCCTTTCCAATAGGGAAAAAAGTAAGTAGTCCTCTGAGATTCATACAAAACTTCACATAGTCGAATTGGGCCGATTCAACAGATTATCGCTCTATGTAATAGAAACAACAATCAGCTGATGAAGCGATCACCAACCGTGCATCGCTACGTGTGATAGCGATGCACGGCCGACGGCTGATGATTGCCCAAACACCTCATACCTTACCTCTCCCCACTCCCGGTCTTCTCTCCTGTGCTCCGCAGCTTCCCGCTCCCAGTGGCTGCAGGGTCTGAGAGTTCTGTCAGCCCGCTAAGCCAATCACAGGCCACAGCGGTCCCGGCTGACAGCCCCACAGACACTGCTGCCTGCCGGGATCGGGAAGCTGCGGAGCACAGGAACAAAGACCAGGAGCGGGGAAAGGTAAATTAGCAGGTGTTTAGGTAAGGGCTGCATGGACATCACTAACGATGTCCATGCAGCCCTTGCTGCCCGATTATTGGGCCGTCTAATAGGTCCAGTAAACGAGTGCCGATTTAGAAGAAAATGACTGGGCCTAGTTGGCCCATGTAATAGCATCAAAATTTCTCAAGAGCTTCCCGTTTCTCGTACATACGTTTCTCAACGACAGCGTGGACAAAGTGGATGCAGAGCCAACTCTGGCTCCAAGTTCTAAGGTTGCCATTTGTATTTCTTATTCATGGCACATTAAAACACGACTCCTTTTTAACCCAGTATGTGAGCTCCATTGTAAAACCTCTATGTTTAAAAATATAAATTTTCAAAAACCCAATTTAAAATTTAAATTCACAAAAACAACCATCAAGCTGGTGGTCCCATTTTCTATTGAGATTCTGGAAGCCCTAGATGTGTCTTGCGGTGTCCTGAGCCGTCCAGCACTCAGATAATTACCAGACAATCCTCTATCCCAATGCCTTCATCGATTCACAGGATACTGTCTACATTTCAAAAGCTTTTTGTCTCCTGATGACCCATTCTCATGGATGCCCAAGGGAAATTAAAAAGGTCAAATTATCACACTTTCTGGGAAGGCAGAAGCGGCAAACATGATTGTAACTGTAGAGCAAAGCATTACTCCGAAAGCCAAGTAATTATGTGAGCAAAACAAATTGAATAGAGAAATACTGATTTGTATGTAAATCAAGAGCAAATATCAGAGTTTGCTTCAAGGCGAGCCCATGAAGGGCTTTACCAAAGCCATGCTGCCCCCTGATTCCTCTCATGTCAGTAGAGGCATGCATATTCCAGTCATGCATATACATGTAAAATGCCCCCAGTTACTGCTAAATAGTGAAAAAATCTAAAAGGAACTAGACAAAGTGCCTATAGATCCATTATCTAATCTATCTATCTAGATCCAAACGATGATCCACAGCACTCCAAAATACGTGAAAAAATGTAACAATTTATTTAAAAAAAAAACATGTTACCAGAAGGTGCAATACAGCAACGCTACACACCACATTTTGGTGGAGCATTCGCCATTTTCAAGTGCCTTGAAAATGGCGGATGCTCCACCGAAACGTTGTGTGTAGCGTTGCTCTTTTGCACTTTTTGTAACATGTTTTTTTAATAAATTATTAAATTTTTTTCACGTATTTTGGAGTGCTGTGGATCATCGTTTGGATCTACAGTAGCTATTCGGAATTGGTCTAATTATCTATCTATCTATCCTCACTAATTTCTTCCAGTTTAAACAATGCTCTAGGCAAATAGCGCCTTGATGACATCATAGTAAACTAAGAATTGAACTCTCTATGCTGAGCATCCTGTGGCAAAGTGAGCATAGGTGCCGTAGACTAGTTGGTCTGAAGTACTGTTACCCAGCTGGTGTAGCAGAGCATTGATTGTGCCCTAGTGGGATAACTTTCTATTGGATGCTTTTATGGAAACCGTAGAAACATTGAAAATTATTTGCAATAAAAAACACCTGGTCCATTTGGTGTGCCCTTATATTATTGTATAAGATTTAATAATTTAATATAAAGCTGTTGTTGTGTTCAGTTTATAAAACCCAAACCCTCCTGAACCTTATTTAGTGCTTTTACATGTTCATAGGTTTCGATCATATCCCTTCTTTCGTGTGTTTTCTGCAGACTATACAAAGTAAGTTACTTAAAACATCCTACTAAATTTTTAAAGTTAGGAAGCCAGGGGGGTGCAGAGAAATAATAGACTTAAACTCTCCCACCCTCGTGCCCCATAGTTCCCCTTCCGGGTCACTGACTGGCTAAGCTGGAAGAGCCGGGTACCTGGTTTACAGCCGAAAATGACTTCCGGCTTCCGTCAACAGGACCTGGGAGCGGCGCAATAATGGCATGAGTTTGGGTAGTTTGTTGTTTTGCCGCATTCCCCTGCCTTCCTCCCTTTTTTTTTTAATTTGGTGGGACTTTCAGTTTTTCAGTCTTTCTTGATATGTTTTATGCCTCACACCCTTCACTATTTTTGCACCCATTCTATTTTATCAATATCTTTTTGTAGGTGCGGTCTCCAGTCGATTTTTGATTTACACTTTCTATGAACATTTTCAACTAGTCCTTGAATTGAGTAATTTATTAAAGGAGAAGTCTGACGGGCTGTAAAAGCCGACAGCCGGCAGGGGAAGGGGGGAAATTCATTGCAAGATCTAACTTATTTGCCCGATATAAGCGGAATAACCAGCTGTAGGGCCCCGCTGGGCTCCAAAATCTCCGCAGCTGACAAGTCATGACCTGACTGATGAACTAGCCGTTCAACCAGTAAGTGGCTTTGGCGGGGTAGCGATCCAGTCACTGATTGACCGAGCGGCTAGTCCATCACTCAGGACAGGCCTTTTCCCTTGAGTCGGACGTCATCACAACTTAGGGGGGAAATGCCTTCCGCCGGAGACCTGTGGGCGGTCCCGCTGCTCACCGTGGGCACGTGGAGAGGTAAGTTAGTACTTGTTATTAATTTCCCTCCTGCCCCTGCCAGCTGCTAGATTTTATAATCCGCCAGACTTCTCCTTTAATAAATTATTTAATTCAAGGACTAGTTACAAATGTTCGTTTAAAGTGTAAATCATAAAATAGACTTTTTGCTTTGTAAATTCTTAGTGTTAAAAGTAGATTCTGGAGATCCACATATAACATCTCTTGTAAACACCTGCCCCAAAGGTACTGTTAAGGAATTTTATCTCTCCTCCAAAAACTTCAAGGGAGTCTATGCTTTCCAGTGACAGTTGTGGAGCCAAATTGAAGAAGACAACATAATTTTTTTTTGCTGTATCAATATATCAGACTCTTAACTGAAGACTAGAGATGAGCGAACCTGGAGCATGCTCGAGTCGATCCGAACCTGAACTTTCGGCATTTGATTAGCGGTGGCTGCTGAAGTTGGATAAAGCCCTAAGGCTATGTGGAAATCATGGATATAGTCATTGGCTGTATCCATGTTTTCCAGACAACCTTAGAGCTTTATCCAAGTTCAGCAGCCCCAGCTAATCAAATGCCGAACGTTCGGGTTCGGATCGACTCGAACCCGAATCCGGTTCGCTCATTTCTACTGAAGACCATATCAGACATACCAGCTCGTGGCTTGTTGGCCAGCCAAATGCAGAGCTAGGTCGGCCTTTTCTGTGCATCTCAAGAACGTAGATAACCTATTTGTTTAATCAAACAGCTTTCTCAAGTCAAAAGCAAGATTTTACTGACTAAATATTGTATTTGGTTTAAATAATTATTATGATTGTCAACTGCTCATAGAAAAATGATCTACTATATATGCTAATATTACATGAATTATTCACAATAATTTACAAAGCACCTAAAGTCATAATAATCAGGGAGGAAATTAAATAAAGACAATATTTATCAAGTTTACAAAAATAATAAAAAAAAATTCTGCAAACAGCAATAATGCAGTAAAAAAGTAAAAATAATTGGGTAGTAAAGGATTTTTGCTGCTGACAAACTAATTTGTTTATACAAAGGATATTCTATATAAAGATTTTTAACGATTAACGATAAACGATCACAAACGAGATTGTTTATCGTTAACCTGAAATCGTTCACCATATTACACAGAACAATAGTCATCAGTTACAATTGATACAACAATCATTTACTCCATCTGATCCCGGCAAAAGAAGGAACAATGTGGAATTACATTGAACGATTAGTGAACAAATGTGGAATTACAGCAAACAATTAGGGTCAGATCTAAATCAACGATCAACGACACACAAAGATTTTTTCGAATATTGCCTGCAATTACACAGGACAATTATCTTTTAAATTTGAACGATATAACGATTTTTTGCATGATAATCGTCCTGTGTAATAGGGCCCTTTCTCTAAATAATGCCCTCAAAACTGCCAGTGATGCCCCTGGTCTGGAAAAGTAGTTATTGCAATGAGTATGGAGGCCTAAAGGGATCTCTGTTTGACAACAATGTGGTACTGCACCATTACTCATCTGGAAGAATATGTTGCCTTAAGGTTGAACAATGTAAATGGGATTACACTTCTCTCCTGAAGGCAAACTCTACGAGAAAGCTGCTTGGTGTTTATCGCCATCCGGTCCCCTAAGCATATGCCCTGGTCAGTGCATCACCCTTGTTGTGCTGAAAGGGGGAAGTCCATCTATAAAGCCAATTGTAGAAGTACAAAGTGCTTGAGAAAGGCTGTTACGTCGTCCGAAACGTTGCATTTGCCGGGTGAAATAAAGTACCCGCATGTGGATGGATACCTTGATGCTGTCTTTGTACTTCTACAATTAGATTACTTATGGACTGAAATCCAGTCTGGTGAGGCGTGCATCATACATAACATTTGAACATTAGTTTGGTGCAAGAGGTCAGACGTGGGATCATGATTTTGGATTAGGGAGCTTCCACTTGAAAAGCGCTTTGTGGCTTGAGGAAATCTACAAGAGAAAGAGGTAGGTGGAGGAGACAAAACTGTCCATGTAAAGCGGCATAAGCGCCATTAAGTAATGCCAACAGCCTCCATGGCACAGCAAGTGTTATTGAACTCTACAGACCCTATCTGAAGAAGAAGAAGTTAGTTTTGTTTTATCATACAGTATTTAGTGACTTTTCTTGTTTACTAATTCTAGTTAAGCAGTTGGACACTGGAGGTAGTATTTAGCCCCTTGATCCCCAGTGTGCTGTGGCTGTCCCCAGCACCCACTAAGTCACCCTATCTAAGAAAAAGTTTGAAGCGGGCGTTTAATATAGTCCTACTAGATAGGAGTACGATGGTTTGGCATTTGAACACCGGTAGCTAAAAAAGTTGCATGTAGCCTTAGGGAATCCTAGAAAACATGGATATAGCCTATAGCTTATGGCAGTATCCAAGTTTTCTAGGACACCCTAGAGCTTAATCCAACTTCTTCATCCATTGGTATTCAAATGTTGAATGATGGGACTCTATATTCTTAAATGGGCCATTATTTTGTGGTGTATATTTTTTCTTTTACTGCTGGCTTTATATACAGAACGTGGAGCGGAACGTTTTCATGTTATTCCATTTCCTTCCGAATCATAAAGTGTTTTACAGGGAGAGTCATAAGAATCCAGTAAATACTGCACACTCCCGGCCATCATTTTTCTCTGCCAACCACTGCGCCAATGTAGTCTTTGTGAGCTAGAACACAAGGGTAGTATTCATTGGGAATTGATAGTTCTCTCTATGAACAGGTCCAGCACTCTAGACCTACAAGGACATAGTACTTCATAAGAAAAATAACACCTGCTGATAGGATTACTTATCGTGCTGTAGAGGACTGTAGGTTTAAAAAAAAAAAAAAAAAATATATATATATATATATATATATATATATATATATATCAGGTATATACAGTAATAACACAAGATGACACATAAAATTAAAGAGGTAATTTGGGGAAAAACAAAAAACCAAACAAGCCAAACAAGTCCCAGGAGGATAAAGAATGTGGAGTGGCCCCTGAAGATTGCCGCATGTGAAACGCGTAGGGACGTTGTTCTATCACGAGTGAGAGACTTCCAAGGGACTGCCTTGATGCACTAAAGTAATAAGGGAAGTACCTCATTGTTTACATTGGAATTATTATTGTGAAAGCATAAAGTGCAATAACAAACGTGCTGCTATACCAAGTGCAATAATACACTTCTACGGGACATGTGCAAGTAAAGAGTAACATAAAATCTATTGTGTATCATAACAAATGGAATAAACAGTAAAACGCATGGGACAAGGAAAAACGCATGTGTTAATGTGAACAGACACCTAAATTCAGTTTACAAAAAAAGTCCACAAAATGTGATGTGAACAGCTTCATAATATTCAGGTTCGCATTAAATGGACTACTGAAGATTTAATGCAAAAATATGTGCAATATTGGTGTTATGAACTGACATGAACTTTTGTATTTATTGATGGTTGGCTCCTAGGGTGTCCTGGTGATGGCCGCGTAAGTATATAGTGAATGTACTAATAAAAATAAAAAACTTTTAAACGCAAAAAATAATAAAGGTTACATTTTATACTCCTAATGAATTCAGTGAAACTATAAATTTGAAGGAGGATTATATCTACGAAGATTAATTTACACTCAGATAGTAGATAGATAGATATATAGATAGATAGATAGGAGATAGATAGATAGATAGGAGATAGATAGGAGATAGATAGATAGATAGATAGGAGATAGATAGATAGATAGATAGATAGATAGATAGGAGATAGATAGATAGATAGATAGATAAGAGATAGATAGATAGATAGATAGATAGATAGATAGATAGATAGGAGATAGATAGATAGGAGATAGGTAGATAGATAGATAGATAGATAGATAGATAGATAATAGATAGATGATAGATAGATAGATAGATAGATAGATAGATAGATAGATAGATGATAGATAGATAGATAGATAGATAGATAGATAGGAGATAGATAGATAGATAGATAGGAGATAGATAGATAGATAGATAGATAGATAGATAGATAGATAGATAGGAGATAGATAGATAGATAGGAGATATAGATAGATAGATAGATAGATAGATAGATAGATAGATAGGAGATAGATAGATAGATAGATAGATAGATAGATAGGAGATAGATAGATAGATAGATAGATAGATAGATAGATAGGAGATAGATAGATAGATAGATAGATAACTAGGATATAGATAGATAGATAGATAGATAGATAGATAGATAGGAGATAGATAGATAGATAGATAGATAGATAGATAGATAGATAGGAGATAGATAGATAGATAGATAGATAACTAGGATATAGATAGATAGATACTAGGATATGGATAGATAGATAGGAGATAGATAGATAGATAGATAGATAGATAGATAATAGATAGATAGGGAGATAGATAGATAGGAGATAGATAGATAGATAGATAGATAGATAGGAGATAGATAGATAGATACTACATAAACTAGTGAGGCTACATTATAAAGCACAATAGGAAGTTACAACACTGGAATATACTGGTGCTATATAAACAATGGTAAAGTCCTGGTGAGCTGTATCTATAAAGGAAACCTCATCGGAGACAATCCTCTGCTTGTTTCAGTGTGACAGCCATTGGTTATCATGTCTTTTGAAGGAAAAATAATGTTCAAAAAATATGCGTGTCAACTTTGATTGGGATCAAGAGAGTGGAAAATGTGCTCTTTGAACTGGTCGTGCGAGTGCGTTACCTCGGGCAGCAGTTTCTGCAGCTTGTATCTGATCCCTCCTGCTTTGCAAGGCAAATGGAACCATAAATAACAAACCCACTGACACATATGTTTGGTTGATGTGCACTTTAGGAGTTCAGTGTTTTAGCTAAAATCGGTCCTATTGTGAACAATAGAAAGGCCAAACAATAGGTTTACAAGAACAGCTAAAAGCCACACATCACTAGCCGAGAACGCTATAAGAGGTGGCCAAGTGTTAACAAGAGGACAACATATAAAAGTCAATGTATATAGAGATCTGCTGGAGAAAACATGCAGGAGTTGAAATATCCAGCTTACCTCTGCTATAGAAATATATACACCTAAAGACATATATAAAAGTATTGTATGGTGCTAGCAGTATAGTCTTTTAAGGTGCTCTCTGCTGCCACCTACGTTCGTTACAAGAACTGTACAGAGCAGTAGCAAATCCCCATAGAAAACCTCTCCAGCTCTCTGGACTGGAAAGAATACCACTTTCTGCAGGACATACAGCAGCTGCTAAGTACTGAAAGACTTAAAAGTTTAATAGAAGTAAATGACAAATCTCTGCACTTTGTCACAGCAAAAGATTTTTATTCCTGAATTATCCCTTTAAACCCTGTTGTTGCATTGGCGACCCATTACTAAAAGGTGTACCTGAACTGAAACAGCGGACAGCGGACAGCAAACAGCGGACGTTTTTTATAGTAGTTCACACACAGTTTTTCTTTTGTCACCGTTCTTTCTCCGTTTTTACTATTAAACTCAATGGACTTTTTAATTAAGCCAGAATAATGTACCAGCAGATGTCATTGCACTAAGGGTTGGCCAGACAGCTAAATGATGTTCGTTACTTTAGACGTCATTTTAAACGGAGCTGAAAAAACGTTGTGTGAACATAGCCTTACAGAGTTTCTACAATGTAAAGTAGATCTAAGAAAAAATGTAAAATGAACAAGAATTCTACAGTACTTCTTCAGTCATCAGCAAAGCTTAGAAATAAGGCTGATAAAAGCGCAGTTATCTATCTCCATGACAAACGCAATGCAGGCTGGGAGATTTATTGATGACATGCAATTATCTATAGATCCTTATGTAATTATTCTACTAATGATACCCAAGTTAGAATGGAGGAGCCGGGCCTGGTCGGGGAAGAAATGATTCAGCCTCGGGATCTTCTCCGGCATGATTTATACGGCCAACACCCAACTTGTTTTTTATTCTGTTACTATAATGGACTTGAATAAAATTCACAAAGCTGTTAATTAATCTCATATAATTGAATCTCTTATCATTCGGAGGATTAACGTCAGCGAGAGAGGATTCGAAGCGAAAGAACCAATGGCGAATGGATGAATGAAAAGGGTAATATGGTAATGTCAAACGGAAAGACATTAAGGTCTATTGTCCAATAATACTTGTCCAAAAATAAGTCGTATTTATAAAAATAATGGAATTTAGTTTATGTAAAAGAAAAAAAAAATCCAAAAAGTTTGCAGATTGACGATATAAACCTCACCATAGGCCTGTTTTGTACAGAAAGAGGGGTAAAATGATAGGTAAGGCCTCTATTGTAAAGAAGAATCCCAAAAACATTACTGACAGTAGCTAGCCCTCTTCCCTTTCCAGTATAGGTCATAACTAGAGATGAGTGAACCTTGAGCATACTCGAGTCCATCCGAACCCGAACGTTCGGTATTTGATTAGCTGGGGCTGCTGAACTTGGATAAAGCTCTAAGGTTGTCTGGAAAACATGGATACAGCCAATGACTATATCCATGTTTTCCACAGAGCCTTAGGGCTTTATCCAACTTCAGCAGCCACTGCTAATCAAATGCCGAACGTTCGGGTTCGGATCGACTCGAGCATGCTCCAGGTTTTCTTATCCCTAGTCATAAAGCATGCCCACAACACAACCAATCTCTATTATGTATTAAAGTTTAAAAAATATTTGATACAAAATGTAATGGTACTCAATAAAACCACAAAAAGCAGGAAAATAGGTTAAAAAGAACAAAAGACAAATCCCGGTAGATAAAAGCAATTTATTGTCTATTGTCTGTAAAGAAAAAAAAACTTAGAATCCACAATTTGTTCAATATTGAACACTGGGAGATTAAAAAAGAAATTAAAAAAGTATTAACTGGTACCAGGGAGTTATACAGATATGTAATTTACTTTTATTTAAAAATCTCATCTTCCAGTACTTATCAGCTGTTGTATGTCCTGCGGGAAGTGGTGTATTCTTTCCAGTCTGACACAGTGCTCTCTGCTGCCACCTCTGTCCATGTCAGGAACTGTCCAGAGCAGTAGCAAATCCCCATTAAAAAACTCTCCTGTTCTGGACAGTTCCTGTTAAAGACAGAGGTGGCAGCAGAGAGCACTGTGTCAGACTATAAAGAACCCCCCCCTTCCTGCAGGACATTCAGCAGCTGATAAGTACTGGAAGACTTGAGATTTTTTTTTTATTTAATAAAAGTAAATTGCAAATCTCTGGCACTTTCTGACACCAGTTGATATGAAAGAAAAAAAAAATGCTGGAGTATCCCTTTCAATGATAGAAACACAGTCTGAGAGGGCTTGAAATATTTTGCAGCCGCGGTAAAGCAAGAGAGTAGTTTACTTGCAAAACATTTCTCAAACAACTGGCTTTCATTCTTGGGTTATCACTTATTATGAAATTCTCTTTTCATAGTGAAAAATGTCCCTGTGATGTGAATGGTCCTTGTAACATCACTTTGTCAGGTAGAGATGTATTACTGGAGCTAGATGCATTTAATCCTAGGACTCCAAATGTCAGGAGGCTTTACAGTAAAATAGGAAATATTCGTGTTAGCGCCCCCTGCTGTGGTTCTGTGCAAAACAAGACGTTCATTCAAGACTTGGACACATATTCGCGAAAAGATTTGGGTCTGTATTTAATTATAATTATAATTAAAGTCTATGGAAAAACTGATCAAAACTGATGCACACAAATACATCAGTTTTTCCATTCTTTTTTTGCGAACTTTTTTCACACTTTTGTGGCGTTTTTACGCCTACTGTCTGTTTTTCAAAATCGTATCATGCTTAGGGTATAATTATTATTATTATTATTTTTTTTTTAAGAAATAGTATATAGGGATGAACACGACTTAAGTAAACTATGGCTGTATTCACATTTTCTAGAACTCCTTAGGGCTGCATCTAACTTCTTTAGCCCCCAGTATTCAAATGGCCTTTGATCTGTCTCGAGTCGTGCTAATCTCTAATAGTGACATGTTTCCTCCCATAGACCTCTATAATTGGGAAAAAAGGAATCACATGACTTGCAATGAAAAAAGTACGCAGGGGATTAAATGGCAGATGCTAACACAAACCAAGTTGAAATCACCCCATCAGTTTCTCTGCTATGTTTTTTAAATGGTGCTAAAAAACGTGGCGGCCAAATGTTTGCTGGGAGTCAATGGGAAAATATTGGAAATAATACATTTTTGTTAGTGACATTTTTTTAGCCCTTTCTAAAAAAAATTTCAACAATTCAAAAAAGTTTTGGTGTTTTTGACTTCCATAGATCTCCATAGGTTGAAGAAAAAAAAAAAAAAACTAGCAAAAAAATGCATGTGCACATGTTTGTGGGAGTTTTCCTCTTACGTTCTTCAATAGAAAAGAGAAAAATGTAGGCAAAAATGTCACATTTAAAAAAAGTCCATAGGGACAAGGGACCTGCCCTTGGGGTTCCAGACCACCTGGCTAGAGAGCTCACCGATGAAGAATGGTCAAAGTCCTTTATTCTGACTCTCTGTGTCCAGTAGACTCCAGGATCTCAACTATAAAATATTGACCCACTGGTATAGGACGCCGGAAAAGCTACATAAAATGTATCCTTCGGTATCCAATCAGTGCTGGAGATGTTCCTCGGCGGTGGGTTCCATGATACATAATTGGTGGTCCTGTGCACCTGTTGCCAACTTGTGGAAAGGAGTTCAGGATCTGTATAATAAGGTCACAGGGGGTCCGTAACCTTTACCCCGGAAATGGCTCTCTTGTCGGTGTTGCCTGGCCCCTTATCTAAACTCTTGGGATATTTCTTGTTGGCAACCAGACAGATTACACCGAGGTTGTGGAAGTCGCAGTCTGCCCCTTCTAGGAGTCAATGGGTAGAGGCCTTTAATCTGATCATGCGCATGGAGGAGCTGAGATCAGATGAGCATAATACAGGGGCCAAATTTAATAGCAGATGGAGATCATGGATGGACTTTAAATCCTCATCAGGGCTTGCCACATGGTTGGCGGGGGGCCCGCCTTGAACGGGTAGACTGCGACTTCTAGGGGGTGCATGGACTCGGTGGTTCTGGCTTGGCGAGAGTTTTTTTTTTCCCTTCCCTTCCTCACCCTTCCCTTTTTATCCCTTCTGTGTGCTTCCCCCCCCCTATTGTTTATGTGTTTGTCTTGATATGTTTGGTTATTTTGTTTTAAGTGTCTAGATAAGGTCATACTATGAGTTGCAGTTGGGCCCAGAGATGTGCTTTAGATACGACACGTGGCTTTCTTCCTTTCGTGTTATGCCTTTGATGTCCTTTTTTTTTTGCTTTCCTTATACATGGTGGGATATATCGAAAGGAGTATTGCCTGAATACTGCACATTCTGTTTACATTGTATTTTCATTGTTATAGTTTTCAGATCCTGAAGGACCATGTCCTCTTTAGATTTTGACAGGCGAACGTATTGCTGTATAGCTTTCATATATTGTCAGTGTCAAATATAACCACTGTCTATGTGAAAAATTTTTGTTAATAAAAATATTTTGAACCTTTAAAAAACGTCCATATTAATAAAAACTATTTTTGGGAAAAAAAAACACCTAAAAAACAACAACATTGAGGATGGACACAAACAAAATGTGTTCCTGTTGGGAGCCTTAAAGGAAAAGTCCTGTGATATTAAAAAAATATAAGGAAGGCAGGGAGATGTAGGAACATAATGAACAAAGTATTCTTACTGGTGACTGTATAGTGCGCTCCCGGTTCTCACTGATGGCCGCCGAATGTAATCTGCGACTGGAATCCAGGCGCATCACCTACTTCCAGCTGTAATATCACAGTTTGGCTGAGCGATTGCCCGCTCAGCCATTTAGTTACTACATCGGTGTCCTGTCCCAGCCACTGATTGGCTGAGCGGGCAATTGATCACCTGGATTCACAGTGCTGCAGCTGGAAGAGCTGCCGGTTGGCGGCAGCTGTCAACAGGACTCAGAGGAGATGCTACAGGGCACAGGGACGGGTAAGAATACTTTGTTTATTATTTTCCTGCCCCCTCTACCTTCCTCCCTTTTTCAATTTCACAGGACTTCCCCTTTAGGGTGCGTTCACACCTACAGGATCCGCAGCAGATCTGCAGCAGATTTGACGGTGCAGATTTGATGCTGTGTTCAGTTATTTAAATGAAATCGGCTGTGGATCCGCTGCAGAAAATCAGCTGCGGATCCAGTAAGTGTGAACGTACCCTTAAGGTACAGTAAAACGATCTTGTAAAAAACATTCTTGTTATGTTTCATAGGTCTATGATAAAACTTCTAAGAATTTTGAGAAATATGCCTAAATATTTTTCATAAAGTGACGCCTTCCCTTGATGATGTCATTGCTGAACTCTACTGCCCAGCATGTCTATCCTTCTATAGACATGTCACTATTGAGCTATTAATGTCTGTATATAATATTTTATGTGTGTTGTCACTGCTTCCTTGCATTATTTATACGCCTCATTCATATTTAAGTATTTCTCAGTTGACTTTATGCATTTACTGGTGTGCGACCTGCGGCTCTCCAGATGTTGTATAACTACAAACCCCAGTATGGCATAGCTACTATGGCTTCTTATAATATGCTGGAACTTTAATAACAATCTAGGAGCCACAAATACAGATTAGTAATATATAAATATAGGAGGCGTATGTGTTGTTGTCTGTGGTATCTTACTAATCACCCACTCTGGAACACCCAATAGGATTGTTCATAGTATTCATACTTACCTCTCTAATGACTATAAAGGCCCTACTACACGAAACAATTATCGGCCACATTCGACCAATATCGGCCATTACGGGTGATAATAGTCTCGTGTAATAGAAGACAATGATTGTTGTCTGCTGTTGTCTATCAACATGTTAAAAGACAAATGATTAAGACAGCAATAATCTGATGCCGTTGCTCCATGTAATAGGAGCGGTGGCAGCAGACCTCTGCTATCTTCTATGGGCTGCCCGGACGATCTAGCGATCACCCGGGCAACCCCCCGTAATTACCCATGCCCCCCTGGTTCTTATCCGCTTGCTGCCTAGGCGTATAATAGCGCCGGCAGCAAGCGGGGAACGAGGAGCAAGCAAGCTGAGCTGACAGGTCGGCGTTCGTTTGTTCCTCTGCATCGCCCCATTAATATGGTCTTAAAGGACTTGGAGCAAAAGTCTTAGGGTCCTAATACACACAGAGAGATCATCGTGCGAAAAATCGTTATATCATTCAAATTTAAGGCATAATCTTGTCTTGTAGTATCTGCACCCCACTGGCTCAGTCTGCTTCTGCAGAGTATTTCTTTATCTATTCATCTATATAGATAGATTAGAGAAAGAGAGAGAGGGAGTTGAAACGGTTGTCTTCTTTGTCAGGTGATCACTGTGTGATGTCAGTGGTGAGCGGGGTTACAGATTACGTGTTACAGCTTGCTTGGCAACAAAAAAGACAGATCACGTGACCTCTGTCTCAGAAGGGAGGGGCAAGACAGAGGAGTGGAGACAGAGTGGACCAGGAAGTGAGGATTTTCTGCAGCTTCAGGGTGTGAGTCAGGATGTGCTGCAGACAAACGGCTAAATTCATGTAATAGAAACCTATCACATACAAGCTTAGATTATGGAGAGAGTATTGAACAAGGTTAAATCTTTCTCAACCGGACTTTCCTTTTAAGATTGTATTAGCACTGGTTCATCCAAAGGCAACTCCTATCAATAATCATATCCAAATGAATAAGAGACTGAATATTTTACAGTATATTAAACTGTAGGTTGCCATTCAAGTGACAAAGGGGTTAATACAGCCGACAGCAACAGAAAAGACTACCCTCTGACCTGTCCCGCCTGTCTTCCTGTTTGCCCTTTCGGTGGTCGCCCAGCAGTTGCTATTTCATGTTTCTGTGTTTAATGAAAGATCAGTGTCTATTGACTCAGCTTCGATGCCTTCCAGCCTCTGCATGTAATCTCAAGCAATGTAATGTTCTCTCAGCACTATGAATATTGTCTATCTTCTTGGCCGGTTCCAACAAAATGTTGACATAATTCATCTTATACACAAGTACATTATATTCCACTGCCCTCGCTGGCATTGATACAACTTAGCTGGCAAAGGTAATTCCCATTCCTTTATGTATTGTGGTGAGTTGTCGAATGAAGTGAGTGTTTGCTGCCCAAGATATACGAAGGGAAAGGAAACAAAGAAATGCCATCCCGACTGAATTTAACTCCTTCAAAGCTTTATCAAATTGGCATCTTTTGATATTACACGTGCACACCACCTCGCTACGGACACTAAGAAGCTGGCTGAACCTGTACACGACCTGAAAGAAGATGAGGAGTCTCAGCTCGATTTGATACTAATTAAGTCACACTTAGCCTATCTCTATAAATAGGCCTGGCCTATTGATCTGACCTGGTAATAATGAGCTGGCGCTGTTTGCTGGGCTGGTGCTGACCTGTATCCAGCACAGTTACAGATTCACGCTCATTAAGTCCGCCGTGCAGCTGAGGTGCCGCACACACCGTCTGCCTGATTTGCAGCTACATTTATAGTCTAGAAAATATATTCAACTAATTTATGAAGCTATACATATATATATATTGAGATCTTGGACCCTTTAAATGAGAAGTCCAGCTAAAATATTTTATTAAAGTATTGTATTGCCCCCCAAAAGTGATACAACTCACCAATATACACTTATTACGGGAAATGCACATAAAGTGTTTCTTTTTCCCTGCACTTACTACTGCATCAAGGCTTCACTTCCTGGATACACGGTGATGTCACTTCCTGGATACATGGTGATGTCACTTCCTGGATAACATGGTGATGTCACTTCCTGGATAACATGGTGATGTCACTTCCTGGATATCATGGTGATGTCACTTCCTGGATAACATGGTGATGTCACTTCCTGGATAACATGGAGATGTCACGACCCGACTCCCAGAGCTGTGCAGGCTGTGGCTGCTGGAGAGGATGATGGCAGGGGGACACTGATGGACACAGGGAACTGGAGGGACACTGAGCATCCCCCTGCCATCATCCTCCCCAGCAGCCACAGCCCGCACAGCTCTGGGAGTCAGGTCGTGACATCACCATGTTATCCAGGAAGTGACATCACCATGATATCCAGGAAGTGACATCACCATGTTATCCAGGAAGTGAGGCCTTGATGCAGTAGTAAGTGCATGGAAAAAAGCACTTTATAAGCATTTCCTGTAATAAGTGTTTATTGGTGATTTGTATATCTTTTGGCGGGTAATACAATACTTAAAAAAAAAAAAATCACCTTTAAAAAGAATGGATGCCAGCAATGTCAAAATAGGCCAATATAACTACCCATAATGATTAGGATGCCTATAAATGTACAGTATTTAGGATTAAATGGGGAGGGGATTGTAGATCCAGTGAGAAAGGTGTGGTATGAGGATAGGAAGGCTAGGGAAGTTAAGCTGGGTTCACACTACATTTTTGCAATCCAATTTTTTCATCTATTTTAGCAAAAAAAGGATAGAATAACGGATGCATTTGTGTGCATCCGTTTTGACCCGTTTTTCCATTATGAAAAAAAAAGGGGGTGGGGGGGATCAAGACTTCTCCATTTTTAACGTAGACAAAAATCTACTTGACCACATTTTTGTGTACGTAAAAAACAAAGAAACGGGTGAATTTTCATAAGTTTTTTTTTTTTTTAAATAATGGAAGTCAATTGAAAAATGGATCAAAACGGATGCACACAAATGCATCTGGTTTTTCATCAGTTTTTTTAATAAAACAAATGAAAAGAAAAAAGGATTGCAAAAGCGTAGTGTGAACCCAGCCTTAGAAAAGTTGACATGATGGTAGAAATACAAAGCTTTGCTTTGTATTTCTTTGCAAAGAGGAAAGTTTACAATTTTTTTTTTTGTTTTTTAGCATTTCTTCGCTCTGTATTATTAAGGCAACAATTCAGTCAGTATAATGTCACTGAGTGGTTAAAGAGGTTTTGGTGCTGTGTGACAGGAGAGCTGACCATACAATGCAAGCAACCCCAGGATTCTCTGCTACTGAATGTGTATCAGCTGTACACATGCACAGTAAAGGGAGACACCTAATGGCTATATATATGAAGTTTATTTAAATGTAGAAAAAAAAAATAGAGAGTATACAGAAAACTGCTTGCAATCAATAGCCCCCAGGCCATAGACTGGACCCATGTTGTCCTTACAACCCTAGGATCGCATCCAACTTCTGCAGCTGCCGGGAGTCAAATGCAAAGTGCTCAGGTTCAAAGAATGTTGCCAAATATAATCAGCTTGACAGGTCCGCTCATCACTAATAGTAAGCAATACCCAATACTCCACAAAGTTATTAATAGAAATCATTTAAAATGTTATTATTATAATTGCGGGAGATTAGGAATGCGCTCCGCGACATATGTTTAGTGTTTCATCCAGATGTACAAATCAGCCATAATATGCAATGTTTCAGTCAAGTCAGACCTTTATCCAGTTCAATCAGGCTGAGAGGCGAATTTATTAAAATAGACGTAGCCAGTCTTCACCCAAGGTGTTCTGAGTGATTATCGCATAAACACACAAGGTATCACCGCTAAGGAAGCTGGGAAAATTATACCATGAAAATAGAGAGCTCACATTGACAAGGCTTTTGGAAATTTTTGGCTTTTGGTTTTTCAGGGTTCAAATCCCAAAGCATTGAACATTGCTCAGAGAGTAGTTAAAGCAGGTTACCGATGGCCTATCCTCCATATAAGCTCCTGCCCACCCAGTAGCTGCTGCAGTGCCCACATGTAGACAATGGCCCAGAACAACTTTTAGGTGAAATAGCAGCCATTGTTTTTATAATAACGAGACCATAAATAATGATCATTATAAAGAAAACAGATGTTTTTTTGCCTAAAAAAAGACGGTGCGTGAATATAGCCATATTGTGCCCTGTTATCATTCATTTTAATGAGACCTGACCTGCAGTAACATGGCATGGCCACTACACAATGGACAAACCTATGGTTTCCAGCTTCATTTATTGCGTACATCTGGGCACCAGAGCATTGCCAAGCAGCTGATTGACATAGGCACACCACCTATCTGCTCTTGGTAAGGTATCCAGAGGATCGACCATTGGAGCCAGGAAACCATTTGCCTGGAGAATCTATTTAGGGCTTGTTTCAGACTCCAGTAATACATTTCTGGATTCTAAAAACAATTCAAGGGGCTTTCCGTTTAGGTAAAACTATATGATGTTTTATCCCCCCTCCTCGAGACTAACAATTTATTCCATATATGTCATTACTTTGTCTGTCTCCTTTCCTCAGTTTTGAGCTTTTGCTTTCCCCTAAAGACACAGAAAACTATGTAAGAGCTGTTCAGACCATTTCTGCTCTAAACCCCTCCTCCGCCCTCCCTTCCGAGGCTGGTGTAAACAATTCTCTGCAACACTGTACCTTTTTTTGTAAAGGTTTAATCTCAGGTCAAGTTTCTAATGAACCCACTGTTATTATCTGTCCCTTCAATACAAAATTGCTACAATGTTGCAGATTGGGAGTTGGAGGGGGTTGAGAATGCTCAAAACTGAGGGAAAGAGACGGATAGGGTAATGACATGTATGGAATGAATTGTTAGTCTTCAGTAGGGGGGCTGATTGAACATATATATTACTCTTAACTGGATAACCCCTTTAGGATAGCTTCACACATACCGTATCGCTGCGTTTTTAACGCTGCGTTTTTATCGCGTTTTTAGTGCGATTTTTACATGCGAGTTTTGATTTTCACATGAAAATCAGGTGAAAACCAAAACGCGCATGTAAAAAAACGCACCAACAACGCGATAAAAACGCAGCGGTAAAAACGCAGCGATACGGTACGTGTGAAGGCACCCTTAAATTGTTTTCCAATTGCCCTGATATATTTTCCACTGCATTTGAGCTGTATTTGCATTAACTAGTGACAGAGTAGCCGAACGATGTATCACGTACATTGTTCTGTGCAGCTGATTCGGAGATATTCTCTTGAATAACATGAATAATAATTAGTTCTCTCCATTATGTGCATGTGTTTTAGTAGTCCTGGATATTCATGAGCACCAGCACACTCAGACAGTTGGAAGTTGTGTACATACAGTATAAAGGCAGACAGCTGTCAATCAGCAGCCGTAGGTGGAGTTGGCGGCACAGCCTAAAGCCCATTCTCCTGCATATCAGGAGAACGGCGGAAGAGGATGATATAAGTAATACACCGCTCTGTTCAGCATTCATGTCACTAGTTTATGCTGCCTTCATTTAGGGCACCATAAACCTAGTGACAGATTCCCTTTAGTGAGGATGTCAGCAATCTGACTAATAGGGGCATACTAATAACATCCAAATACCCAGGACTGGGCCCTTTAAATACACATGACAGGCATTTCTTGTCTCTCTAATATACCGATCACACGCTGCGGCTCCCGTTTTATCATGTCACTTCCTTGTACAGGATGAAATTAGCATTCTATTCATTAGGATGCAGATGAAATTTCCTCCAGCACAATGAAACAGCTTCAGAAAAGATTGCTTATATATAACTTTTCTTTTTATGCATATAATAACTAGAGCTGTGTTATAAAAGGGCAGCATATCAAGTGTTAGGATATTATTTCACGTATGCCTTCAAGATACCAAAGTTTTCTTATTTAGGAGGCAAAAAAAAAAAAAAAAAGAAGAAGGATCTGGAAATAAACTGGTAGCGCTATTTAAGATAGTCTTTTATAGTGAAATCAAAGCAGTTAACATTGATTATAGCTGGCGCTAAATAAAGTGCTGTTCTTTTCTATGTGACAAGACTATTTTTGGATACATAACATGCCATTACGCTTAGTTATAGCCACGAAACAAAGACACAGGCACACAGGGAGAAAAATACATAGTAATATAGAAAAGCATCTCATCAGGCAAACACATTGCTCTTGTTTATTGATGGTTCTGTGGCACTGCCGAACGGTGAGCCATGATTTGTAATATAGGCCTTCTCTAGATTATGGCTTTTACACTGAGCGGCCATGAAAATGACAATTTTTCCACCAGTAAAGGTTACTCTTTAATTGACATTATTATGAGAGTACTAAACAGTCACCTGGTTGTGCAGTTACCGTCTCTCAATAAGGTTAGGGGCTATCACATTCAATATGCACTGGAAAGTGAACAATACGAGTCCTCTATGTTAGTTCTCTATAGACAGTCAAATACTTTGTCTTAAAGGAGAAGTCCAACGGGGGTGAGGGAGAGGGGTGGTGATATTGAAAAGGCAATATGCAGGGCCGATTCTGGGGTCTGTGCCGCCTGAGGCGTTTTAAACCTCAGGCCGCCGCTCCCCTCACTCGCACCCGAACCCCTCCGCACGCGTGGCAAGCCCGACAATCATCATACATTACCAGCCCCACTCGCGCCCCCACCTCCCTGGAACACCCAGGGGCCGCGGCCGCCGGAGCTCTTCAAGGCTGTTCTGCCCCTTTAAAAGCAGGGGGCTCCGCTACCACTAGCTGTTCTAACTAGTCCACTGAGCTTCCGGGACAGGTCACCTGATGCACGCTGGCCCCGGAAGCTCCAGCCCTGCGCACCACATCACGTGACTTGTCCCGGAAGCTCAGTGGACTGGTTAGAACAGCTAATGATAGCGCAGCCCCTTGCTTTTAAAGGGGCAGAGCGGCCTTGAAGAGCTCCAGCGGCCGTGGCCCCTGGGTGTTAAAGGGAGGTGTGGGCGGGAGTGTATGTTCCGGAGGGGCCCAGGCTGGCAGAGTGGCAGGCGGCCCTTCAACTGAGAATCTGGGCGGACCAGCGGGCATTTGCCCGGACCGTCAGATTATCAGTCCGGGCGTGATTATGTCGCCCCCTGCAGGACCGCAAAATCTGCCGCCTGAGGCGGAATACTCATTCCGCCTCATGGCAGAAGCGGGCCTGGCAATATGCTTACCAGTCCTCAAGCCCGCACTGTGCCGCATCATGGAGCTCCGCAGACAGATCTTCTCCCTGCTCCCCGGTACGCCAGCACCCGGGATCCATGTCAAAGACTAGTGGAATTTAGCCAGCTCAGCCAATCAGTGACTGCAGCGGTGTCCTGCCCCAGTCACTGACTGGTATCCGTCAGCCAGCTCGTGGCGTAGCCAACGGGAAGCTCAGAGGACAGCCAGCGGGGTCCAGGAGCAAGACGCGGAGCTGCATGGTCTTAGGGACCAGTAAGCATATTGCGTTTTTGAAATTTTCTCCATCCCCTGCCCATAGTGGTTTTTAATTCCCAGCCAGACTTCTCCTTTAAAGTGAACGTACTAATAGGATTAGTGAAAAAAAAAAAGATTTCAGTAATTTTCACACTGGTGGCACAGTCCTGCACTCTGCGCCGTTTTCTTCTTGTGCACCGGTCCGTTCTATACAGTGGAGGCGGGCCCGACAGCTCCAGTGTAACAATATTCCCTCCCTTCTGTGACGTGGCAAGACTTGATTCTAATGGAGACGCATCACTGAGGAGAAGGGATATCATTACACCAGTGTCGACAAGGTGGGGAAAAAAAATCACTAAACCCTAATGGTACATTCCCTTTAAAACAATCTGGAACCTTAAGCACTCTCCAAACCTGAACGCTCTGCCTTTGATTACCGGTGGTGTAAGAAGTTGAAGGCAGCCCTAGGGAGTCCTGGAAAACATGGATACAGCCATAAGCCATAGGTTGTATCCAGGCCTTTCCGAACTCCCTAAGGCTGCACCCAACTTCTTAAAGGGAACCAATCACCCAGAAAATCAATGTAAAGACGAGGATATGTGCTGATAGATCACCCAGCACACTTCCCAAATATGCCCCTGTAACCTCTGTGCCCCCCTCAATTAGACAGTAATCTTACTTTGTTCAGGTCACGCGCTGTATGTAAATTTTTGCTAAGTAGTCCTGGTGGGCGTATGTAGTCCTGGTGGGCGTATGTACTGTGTGACTAGATACGCCCCCGGACCGTGACTACATACGCCCACCAGGACTACATACGCCCACCAGGACTACTTAGCAAAAATTTACATACAGCGCGTGACCTGAACAAAGTAAGATTACTGTCTAATTGAGGGGGGCACAGAGGTTACAGGGGCATATTTGGGAAGTGTGCTGGGTGATCTATCAGCACATATCCTTGTCTTTACATTGATTTTCTGGGTGATTGGTTCCCTTTAAGCCACCGGTAATCAAATGCAGAGCATTCTGGTTTGGAGAGTGCTCGAGGTTGGCTCATCTCTAGTTCTGGAGGCTAGTACTACTCACAATTGTGTTAATGGTTTGCTTCTTTGGAACTAAAATTACCAGGATTTTCAGGATTACCTATATGTGATTACGTTGTAAGGGTCTTCACTAGGGAGAGGCTACCCTCACATAGTCCACAAGCCACTTTAAGGTTATATATTTGACAAATACGCTATGAGCATTCCTGGGGCATGTGGCAAAAAAAGCCACAAAACACCACAAAGAGGAAAAAAACAGCCGGAGCGATTTGGCTTTACAAACAAAATGTTGGTTGGGGCATTTTGCCTTCTTCTGCCAAGAAGCCACATCTACAGAATGTAAAGCAGTGGAGCAGCTATAGAGAATATAGAGGTAGCGGTGGCATCTCAATTCCCGACCTGATAGAGACTAAAGGTCCCTCTACCTCATCAAAAACATAATGTGGCATATGGTGGGTGGGGAGTTACCCCTTTGGTGTATGATGAGTGGACTAAAAGGGTGCAAGGGAAAATATCAGTCCCAGTGGTGGTACCAGAAATTATATATGGTTTTAAGGTATTTTCCTACATCATTCACTGGTTCTTCCCTTGGACCTGTTTATAAATAATTTACACGTCTGTTTCTTAGGAGGTTCAACAAGAAGGCACCAATGTAAAATTCTAACTTAGGGCTATGCAGCCATCAATCACAGCCGTCAACAATTGTATTTTCTATGAAGAAGAAGACGAAGAAAACAAAACCAAATAGCTACCGCTACAATCTCAGAGCCTGTTCCATATGACTTCAATTTTCCAAATGTCATTTATTCTTCAGAAAAGTTCCATGTCTAATATTATTGTGCTGTTGCTGCCTGTGGCCATATGTTCTCTTCCTCTGCTTCACCATTATGCAACCTGTTCTTAATTGCTTCAGAACGTTAGTCATCATATTCGACTTTATCATTGGGTGACAAGGCCAAAGAGAAACAAAGTAAAAAAAAAAAAAATACAAAAAAAAAAAAAATGCACATTGATGCCTGGCCAGCTTTGAAAATTTTGACCATATACTCAGTTATTTTGGCCTTTGGGTAGTGTAGCGAGCCATCTTCCAGCACATAGCCATCTGAAAGAGTGACAATTATTGAGTGGTTTGGAAATATTGGACCAAAATAGCATCCATCAAAATGAATGCTGGAGTCTTTACGCGGCTTGGCAGCTGTGTCATCAAAGAGCCGATGAGAAATCTCTACTCTTGCTGGTCTGTTAAAAGGTGCTGAAAGCTAGAGGAACCTACAGATAACCAGAGCCAAATGAATGTCGCATCACAGAGAGGCAGCAGCTTGTGTGAATAATTCTTAAGCTTTTAAACATAATGGGCCAAACCTGCAAAGAGTGGTTTTCGACATGTCTGCGAGCAGTTGTCTTGAAGAGAATCTCATCTACATTAATTTTAAATGTTTTAATTTTTAATTTAAAGTTTTATTCCCATGGTTATTTTTACTGTGTAAGGCTATGTTCCCACTCTGGAAGACACCGGCTGTCCTGGGTCACCGCAGTACTGGCCGATATGATCCTTACTGCCGCGGCGGCATCCGAGTACCCCGCTGCACACAATGCGCACAATGCACACACACTCCATTGTGTGTATGCTCCGTCCGGGATTCCTTAGAAGGCAGCACTACGTGAGTTCCGTAGTAATAACTAGAGATGAGCGAACCTGCCGGATTTCTGGTTTATACGAACCAGAAATCTCGTCATCTGACTCCCGCTGTCTGCCGCCTCCGTGCAGCGGGTGGATACAGCGTAAGGAACGCCTGGAAAAATGGGATACAGCCTATGCCATAGGCAACTATTAATACAGCTATTACTGCTACTACTGCTGCTACTCTTATAGTAATACATGTATTGCTGCTGCTACTCCTCCTCCTCTTACTACTACTACAATAATAATAATACAGCTATTACTGCTACTACTGCTGCTACTCTTATAGTAATACATGTATTGCTGCTGCTACTCCTCCTCCTCTTACTACTACTACTACTACTACTACAATAATAATAATAATAATAATAATAATACAGCTATTACTGCTGCTACTCTTATAGTAATACATGTATTGCTGCTGCTACTCCTCCTCCTCTTACTACTACTACAATAATAATAATAATAATAATAATAATAATAATAATAATAATAATAATACAGCTATTACTGCTACTACTGCTGCTACTCTTATAGTAATACGTGTATTGCTGCTGCTGCTGCTCCTCCTCCTCTTACTACTACAACAACAACAACAACAACAACAATAATAATAATAATAATAATAATATTACAGCTATTACTACTACTACTATTACTACTACAACAGTAATATATGTATTGATGCTGCTACTACTACTACCAATACCAAACCTAAAATAATACCCCTATTATTGCTGCTGCTGCTACTACTGCTATAGTAATAAAAATAATAATAATACACCTATTACTACTACTTCTCTTATAGTAATACAGTATATGTCTTGCTGCTACTACTAATACCTGGTAGTACAGTATATTCCACCAGCGTACATTTATCGCATTCACGGAATTGTTGCTACAAGTTTAAACATGAATCCTGACTAACCCTTACAATAAAGAAGAAAAGCCACACTGCAAATACCCCAGCACACACTTCCCATCTATCAGTATAGTGCATCTGGACCAATAATCATGTTATGCACAGTTATATCACATATAATATATTCTCTGCTAAATGTCAAGCAGATGGGATGGGATTCTACATACTGCAATAGATGGGGTGGTATAGATTAGTCATAGGGAAGAATAGTGTTATATACTTTACTGCATTGTAAGTGTATATATTATATTATATTATATTATAATATATTTCCACAATTTGTCTTTTCTTCTTTTCTACACTCATCTGAAACTGGCCTATAGGGGTAACATTAGCAGGTACCAGATTAGGTGCACCTATGTTTAGGGCCTACTTGGAACCATAATTGCTCTCAACTTTTTTTGGACAGCCATAATTTTGACGCCTAAGCAATTATGAAAATATGACTCTGTTTTGGTAAAAAAAAAAAATAATGGCCGTCCACAACTACATCCGCAAAATTACATAATGTGCAAACCTATAGGGACAGGTAGTAAAACCTGGGGAGATTTATAAAACCTGGTGTAAAGTAGAATTGGCTCAGTTGCCCCTAGCAACCAATCAATTTTTAAAAGAATCTGTTAAGAATGAAAGTTGGAATCTGATTGGTTGCTAGGGGCAACTGAGTCAGTTCTACTTTACGCCATGTTTGCAGGGGCGTAGCTAGGATTCATGGGGCCCCATAGCAAAAAACTGTATGGGGCCCCATGAATCCTGTACGCCACCCCCCCCCCCCCGCCAAACACAGACAATGACGCACATATATACACACACAGAGGCACCATTAACATATATACAGATAAGCTACTGACGTACACACATATATACGCTGTAATGTGATTACACTAGTGCTGATGTATACACCATGAATAGACTGTACACAGGAAAATCATCTCTGTGTAATACGAAATACTCAACCAGAAATAAAAGAAAATGCAGCAGATATTAGTGGTGGGTTCTTTTATTACAGCCCAGCATTAATAGAAGCTGCTGCAGAACATCTTTGGGAGCAAACCTGTCAATCACTTGAGACACAACTGACATACACAAACACACACACACACATATACACCAGTGCTACAGACATTGCTGACATACACACACACACATATACCCACAGATACATATATACACATACTGACATATAAATATACACACAGATAATATATACACACACTGACATATACATATACCCACAGATACATATATACACTCACTGACACACATACACAGCACTTACAGCTCCCAGGCTTCCCCCTCCTCCTCCTGTAGTCCGGGCTGATCTTCACATAGAAGTATTGAGGACCTTTGGGTCATGTGACCCAAAGGTCCTTCATC
Source organism: Dendropsophus ebraccatus (assembly GCF_027789765.1). NCBI lineage: Eukaryota > Metazoa > Chordata > Amphibia > Anura > Hylidae > Dendropsophus > Dendropsophus ebraccatus. The sequence goes on from NC_091464.1 coordinate 18,847,005, forward strand.
CCTCTCCTGTGCCATCTGGCAGGTCCTGCTCCTCTGTTCAGCCCGCTCACCCGGCACTACAGTGAGTGGGCTGAACAGTGCAGTGGGGGTCCCTCTTACTCTCTGGACCCCTGGGGGAGCGGGGTACCTACCATGAAGGCAGGGCAGGCTTCCTCGGGCCCCCTTCCTGCAGGGACCCCATAGCAGTCGCCTTCCCCGCCTTCATTGTAGCTACGCCACTGCATGTTTGATAAATCTCCCCCATACCCCATAAAAGGTTGATACTATGACACGGCACCTGCATTTTAATTCTCTTCAACTGCCCCGCGATGTTTCAGATGAAGCCCCCGAGAAGTCCACCTTTAATCCCTCAATATGTTTCTATCACTATTCTCCATTAAGCAAATTGCTAGCAGCAGTCGTCGAATGGGCTGCAAATCAAATCAGGTGGAGATCCCGGTACTGTTGGCTCTAGCGTTATTGAATAACACCCAGCATTGGCCAATGACAACACTATAAAAAAAAACACTTTTTTTTTTATAATTACATGTAAATTACTGGTAAAACTGGATGGAGGACTGTGAGTCAGGACCAGGAGCTTATGCCAGTGACTCAGTATGTGCATATTTTGTTTAAACAAACGCCTATGGACATTTCGCTAGCTTTCCCGAGTCACCAAAATACTCATTATAAGCCTGGAAAGTAAGACGTTAAATTGTGTTGGTGTATTCGGGATTTAGCACCAAGTTCATTATCTCATGCTAGATTTGAGTGCTTGCTATAGAAAGTAATGAGGTTTCTCAGCCCGACTGCAGGCACAGGATGAAAGAAATTCTTTTGTATTCCATGAAATATTTCTTAACCAGGTTGAAGGAAAATGAATCAGACAGTTTCCCCTGTAATTATTGGTCAGTGTAATCATATTTCTAGGCATTTGCAAGCTGTGAAGAAGTTGGCAGGAATATTGCTACTTAAAGAATTGGCAGGGAGAAAGCAAGCTTCTAGTAGACGCGTGTGAGGCGGGGGGGGGGGGGTGAGGGACACTATCCTTCCCTCGTACCTAAATAACACAGTACCGTATATCTCATCCTCCCAAAAGCCCAGGGTGCCAACTCACCTGGTGTGGGCCTATCAATTGCCATGGCATGAGTGTGCGTCTTAAGGTTAAAAAAAATACACAACAACACACCCTTAAACTACAACAATTTGTCCCCAAAGTACTGCTACTGTTTCTTAGATGAGATGCTGATGGTGCCGTCCTTTGGGTGAAAAATCAGCTTTTATTCCTCGGTATCAGTGTCAATGAGGCGGGGCCTAGAGAATCCAGAGGGTGGCAAAATACGCTCTACACCCCGGCTCCTTTACACTTCTAGTAAAGAATAAAAGATGGCACCAGCACCATTTTGGAAAAGACTGAAGGACTTTATTTGAGTAACGGTACCAGTAGTTTGGTCAGGTAGGTCTGTAGTTACAGATTAGCTTTTATAAATGTTCCAAAACCACAATCTCACCTAACAGGGTAAGGAACACGTTATCCAAGTCATGCCAACACACAGGCAGTATGTATAAAAAACACAAATTCACACCAAACACTCTTTTGTCGGGAAGCCACTGTGAGTTGCCAGTCCATAGTTCTTGATTCAGGTAGGAAGACTCTCTTTCCTTCTACATTCTCTACTTTGTCACCACTTTAAGGCTGTTTTGAAACCTAGGACACAAATGCTCTAGGCTACGGCACCAGTTGCATTTTGGAAGACAAGACTGGATTTCTTATCACCAAATGAATGGTACCAGTAGTTTGGATGGGGGGGGAGTATATACAGATTTGCTTTAAGGGGTAATTCGGAAAGCACCCCTTACAGAAGGTTTGTTGCTAAAGGAGATGGGAAACTAAACAATGTTACCTAGTCAAGAGACAACAAGACAACTTTTTAAAGGATGGTGGCTGGAATACACATCCTGGGACACTACATTTCTAATTAGGGAATAGTGAGCTTTCACATGTTCTTATCAATAGAGGTTTAACATTCAGACTACAGACTTCCCAATTGCCAATCTGTCATTGTAATTGGGGACAAAACAGTAACTTCTAAGGCTCTGGTCACACCATAGTCCAAGACAATGATGGAATTCCACTGGAAAATATGGGGTCTATTATCATTGGCCAGGATACATATGAAAACTAGTCCGGCACAACTTTCATTAGAGAACACAGCCCATTGGCTGTATGGTGAGAATCTAAGGTCTCTTGCAAAGGGCTGTATAAGATGCATTGTATCTCCAAAGTACTATGCTTTACATGATGGTATTAGTAGAGATGAGCACACCTTCAGTATGCTCGTCTCCATTCCTTCGGCATTTGATTTTCAGTGGCTGGAGAAGTTAGATGCAGTCCTAGGGAGTCCCGGAAAACATGGATACAGCCATTCATGTCCATATTTTTTCCAAACTCTCTAACACTGCATCCAACTTTAAAAGCCGAATGGTCAGACCTGAGCATGCTTGAGTTCTGCTAATCTCTAGGTATTAACTTTGAATGAAGGGATATACCACAGCAGCTCTCTGAAAACATGTGAATAAATCACTTTTGTTAAAAAAATATTTTTGCAATTTTTGTAATTTTCCATGTTTTATGACATTTTTTATGGGATAGCAGAAGTCAAGTATGAGATCTATATTTATTATTTAAAGAAAACCCAGGCTAGCGAGAGATGAGACACGTCATAATGGAAGCAGGGTGAGGTGAGTATGACTTTTTTACTTTATGATATTCTTAGCCTTTTTAATATTTCATGCGGTAAGTGGTTATTTTTAACTTTGAATATACACAATTTATATACATTTATATATATATTTTTTTATTCTCAATTTTTTTTTAAATTCTCAAATTGGACTAACATACTTGTTCCAAATTTTTTCCTTTAATATAGCCATTTGGCAGCCTGTGTATTAGTGATAGATAACCACCTTGGTATAATTGTTTTTACAGCTGTTTACACAGAAAGAAGCCTTTGCACTGTATAACGTTATCAGATAATTATTTGCCTTTGATGATGGAGGGATGGAGCTAATATCTTTTTCGCACATGTAATCACCCTCCATTATTGAAGTGCAGATGTGACAGATGGCAGCAAGGTCCACTCTCATACATAAGTATGATGGCCATTACAATAACCTACTTGTTTTATCCTATAGACCAAGGAGTATAAAGCAATGCTCCATCGGGGAATCATGTATGGAAATTTTACCATATTGTAAAGGTTTCAAGAAACATCTGGTCTTTTGGAGATGGTCCCGAGCAGATGTATAGAGCGACAACAAGAAAATTACTTTATCCCTAGATATAGATGTTCAAAAAGCACAAACTTCTATGGAATCATAATTCCTGGAGGACTGTATATCTAGGAGAATAGATTTATAGATTGGTGCCATTTTCTCAGATGTATTCTGAGTCGATATTTATTCATTGCATTCTGCAGAGGGAGAATTAAAGCGATATAAAGGTCAATACCGAAAGGGGGGACTACCTGCTATTCCTATTTCTCATATGTTACATAGTGCCAATAACCAAGTATGTATTGGGCTCCGACTAACGTGTTTCAACCATACTAACTATGTAGCTATTATCAATGCTTATACGATGAATGTGTCCATAGGATATAATGGGCAATGTGTTTGGCTGCTATACTGCACCAGGTACAGGATCAGAGCCTAGTAAAGTGGTGCAGATGTAGGTGGTAAGAGCCCTATTACACGGAACGATAAGCAGACGAACCGGTCCGATTTGGCCTATTATCGCGTTGTGTAATAGAGACAGCGATCAGCGGATGAAGCGATCATCATCTGGTCGCTAGTTTAGGTTAGGCAACGACTGCCCATCACTACGTGTATTAGCGATGCACGGCTGATAATTGCTCAAACACTTGATACCTTACCTCTTCCCGCTCCCGGTCTTCTCTCCTGTGTCAGTGGTCAGCTGACAGGCTGCTCAGACGGTGCTGCTGCCACTGGGACCGGGAAGCTCCGGAGTACAGGAGTGAAGATTGGGAGCAGGAAGAGGTAAGGTATCAGGTGATTGGACAAGGGTTGCATGGACATTGCTAACGACGTCCATGAAGCCCTTACTGCCCGATTATCGGGCCGTCTAATAGGTCCAGTAAATGAGCGCCGATCTAGCAGATAGGTGCTCGTTTACTAAAATGATCGGACCATAGTCGGTCTCAGGGACTGCAAGGAAAAGCTGTGCCATAGAAGAGTTCACCTAGGAGTGAGACACATGACTCCAAGGAGCCTGGGGCCGCAAAAAGAGGGGCTATTTGTACTGATGTTACAATTATAAAGAGTATTCTCACAGGCATACACTGCGGGTTTGAAGTTGCATTTTTTTCAGAGACATTTATAAACCCCACATTCGTTTATCAGTTAATGATCGTATTTTCTAGATTTAGAAGAAATAACAATAACAGCATTGGTGTCCACATACCGCCGATTCGGTCCCTGGGTCTTGGCCGCTTCCTGGTCTGAGCGGTGACCTGGGTCGTGACGTGTCCGGTCCGCTCAGCCAGTCCCCGGCTGAGGAGAGACCCCACTAAAGCTGCTGACTGGCTGAGCGAACTTGACACGTCACGACGGGGACCAGAGCGGTGGTATGCAGTGGGAAAAACTATGGATCATGGCGCAAATAATGAGCCTCAAAACAGCCCTGTAGGTGCAAAACTCTGGCTCTTAGAAGGCGAGGAGGAGAACATTGCTTCAGTGTGACCTGGACATCCATGCGTCAATGTCAAGCTATATATATAAATTCTTGTATAGATACTAGTGCATTATATAACCAGATACATAAGCAGAGACTGAAGTGTTTAGTATTCAGTTACGGGAAGAATAGCCCCTGCTGTACGCTGCCTCTAACATCATTAGGTTACATTGACATTTTATTTGAAAGAGATTTCAGACCCTTCTGTCATGGGAAAAGGTCATGTCACTTACAAGACAAAACTTTAAATTAATTATCCTTGCTTCTTTGGTCTCTGTTTGTGTAAGGCAATTTCTATCAAGAGTTTAGTATTCTGAAGTTTCTCTGCACAGCCCTACTTGGCCTCACCCAATGCACACATATACCATGGCTTAGTATGCTTAAAAGAGCATTGCGACGCTTCTAGTTCCTGCTGATGGCTGCTGGCCGTGTAACATACCCAGCTTTTCAGCTGCAATGTCATGGCCCGGCTGAGCGATTGCCCCACCCCAGTCACTGATTGGCTGAACGGGCAATCACTCAGCCGGGTATATGATGTTGCAGCTAGAGGAGCTGCAGGTAACCGGCGATTGTCAACTAGACCCAGGAGTTGTACTACGGGACACGAGGATAGGTAAGTTTATTTATTATTTTCCCGCATCCCCCTGTCTGTCTGCTTTTTTCAATTACATGGGACTTAAAACGTCTACATATTTTGCAGTAGACCAGTTGCAAAAAAGAGATAATGTTTAAACAAGTGGAAGCTTTTAGTATTTTATTATAAAACCTCTACAATATGAACATGTGGTCACTGCTCGTAGGTGACTAGAGATGAGCAAATCGGTCTACCTACTCCATGCAGAAGATGGAGACAGGTAGAGACAGAATGTGTCTGGTGACAATCTGAGTTTAGGAGGGGGGGGGCCGGGGAGAATGAAGATGGGCCTGACACTACTCCAACACAGAACATAAGTAGAAAGATGTTATGTTTTGTCATGTTGCCACTTGCACAGCCACAGAGACACAGTGGGGATTCAAGAGGGGCCTACCCGAGGATTCAACTGCTTCACTGTGGGCCAGAGCAAGTTAGTACAAATGTGGTTCTAAGTCTGTAGAATTCGTAACCACAGGAATGCAAAAAAAAAAATCTTTTCAAAATGCTCATAAAATGGTTGGCTAGTAAGTAGGAATAAATATTTTTTGTCAGTACATTTTTAGTATGCTGGGAAAATTGTATTTGTAGTCAGACATAAGTTTTACAATCACTGTGAAATCTTCCTTTGTAATTATAATTTAGTAACTTCTATTGTACAGTCATTATTCACTTTTATTTATGTGTCAGGTGTCTACTGTGTAACTGCCGGGATGGCTCTTACTGCTGTATACTGGTGTCTTCAGATTAATACATGGAGCAGTGGATGGGTCTCGAGGCTGCAAAATCTAAAACAAAAAGAGCAAAAGTCGGCTGCACTCCTATGCCTCTGTTCACACTGCAGGTTGCACACTACATGAGGCTAAGGTACAGACAAAGAAACAAAAAACAAACTGCAACCTACAGGTACAAGTGCTCACTGTCCATACCCCCAGCATACACACAATAAAAAACCTGCTTTATAGATGTCTTGTGGGTGCTGTAAAAAGAGATTATTCAGATACTATCTGCCCAGTTGTAGGCTTGTTCAGCCCAGGAGAGGCCATTGGTATTGTGAAAATGCCCAAGTAGGATCATGTCTCTGAAGACACCATATGTCTCTGGGGACATGGTACACTCCGTTTGATCAAATAGTTTGCTGATATCCTAATTTTTTATTATATATAGAGCAGTACAAAAGCCCTTGCATGTGTAGGTTGCTGTTGTACTTTTTGTTTCTTTGGCCAGAAAGGTAAGTGGATGTTATTTTTTTCACCTACTCCCTCCCTGGGCATTATCAAAAAAGGAGACCTGGACGGAATACCCCTTTTTTCCCTGCACTTACTGCTGCATCACGGCTTCACTTCCTGGATAACATGGATAACATGGTGATTTCACTTCCTGGATAACATGGTGATGTCACTTCCTGGATAACATGGTGATTTCACTTCCTGGATAACATGGTGATGTCACTTCCTGGATAACATGGTGATGTCACGACCTGACTCCCAGAGCTGTGCGGGCTGTGGCTGCTGGAGAGGATGATGGCAGAGGGATTCTCAGTGTCCCTCCAGTGCCCTGTGTCCCTCTGCCATCATCCTCTCCAGCAGCCACAGCCCGCACAGCTCTGGGAGTCGGGTCGTGACATCACCATGTTATCCAGGAAGTGACATCATCAGGTTATCCAGGAAGTGACATCACCACGTTATCCAGGAAGTGACATCACCATGTTATCCAGGAAGTGGCATCACCATGTTATCCAGGAAGTGACATCACCATTAATCCAGGAAGTGAAGCCTTGATGCAGTAGTAAGTGCAGGGGAAAAAATAACTTTATAAGCGTTTCCCATAATAAGTGTATATTGGTGATTTCTTTAACTAAATCCTATCACTTTTTACTTTAACCTGGAAAGTTTTAAACAGTATAAAAAGACAGTATTAAAAGGAATTTTTTATTTTTTTAATAGGGTAAATAGGGAATTTTTAATTAGTTTACTAGGGTAAATATGCGTATCACTGGGAGATAACTGGTATACTGTACATATATGCCAGCCATCAGGTAACATAAGGAAGAAACATGTGTCTAACAGACCTAGCATGTTCCGCCAAATATATATTTTCCAACAATTACACTATTTGCGTGAGTATTGAAGAATCTCTCCAATGAGCAGCTGTTGATATGGCCCTACACATGAAGGAAATACATGCTAGATGGTAAAATAGGTCAGTGGTTAGCAACGCTAACCTGTGTTGGCACCATTTAATTTGCGATGTTTTCAAGCACTTAGAGCAGTTATCTCTTGGCTCATCACTCACATAATACTAATGACCCCTTTCTTGTGTTTCATGTTTAGGGGGGTTTACATGTTTAGGTTCTTTTAATGGCAATTATTGAATAAAAGCTAGGATCATAACAAATATAAAGGAAACGCTAAATTATTTTCTAGATCTGTTCTTGCTTTTAGTTATTGCAATTATAAATGTGTGTGAACACATGCTTATGATTCAAAGCTAAGTCTAATTGGTGTGAACCAAAACAAGATGTATCAGTGGAAAATGCAAATGGTTTGGGGTTATATTCTTTGGCTAAAGTGGAAGCAATTGGGATTTTTACATTAACTCCTTACTTAAGGACTAATAACAAGTATAGGGATATCAGGCTCTTTGTAGATTTTGGGGTAGATATTGAGACATACTTCACAAGCACATCCTTAAATGAACATTAACTTGTCACATGGCAACCCTTCCCCCCCCCCTTTCCTTCCATCAGATGAGCAGCAGGTATGGTTGGCATATGCCACTGAAGAAATGTCCCCCTGGACATTGGACATCTGGATGATCATACTAAAAAATGAATCAGAAAACAAGCTGCATTTTATCCGCTAGAGAATGATCAGAGGCAATTATAGAAAGTGTTTGGGCTATAATCATGGGAAGTGGGTGCAGGAGGTACAGCCTAGAGTCCTGAGAGAGGTAGAGGGTAGAGCACTCCTGGCAGAGATACAGGGTAGAGCAGTCCTGGCAGAGGTACAGTATAGAGCAGTCCTGGCAGAGGTACAGCATAGAGCAGTCCTGGCAGAGGTACAGCATAGAGCAGTCCTGGCAGAGGTACAGCATAGAGCAGTCCTGGCAGAGGTACAGCATAGAGCAGTCCTGGCAGAGGTACAGCATAGAGCAGTCCGAGCAGAGGTACAGCATAGAGCAGTCCTGGCAGAGGTACAGGGTAGAGCAGTCCTGGCAGAGGTACAGCATAGAGCAGTCCTGGCAGAGGTACAGCATAGAGCAGTCCTGGCAGAGGTAAAGTATGGGGCAGTGCTGGCAGAGGTACAGTATAGAGCAGTACTGGCAGAGGTACAGCATAGAGCAGTCCTAGCAGAGGTACAGTATAGAGCAGTCCTGGCAGAGGTACAGTATAGAGCAGTCCTGGCAGAGGTACAGGGTAGAGCAGTCCTGGCAGAGGTAGAGCATAGAGCAGTCCTGGCAGAGATACAGCATAGAGCAGTCCTGGCAGAGATACAGCATAGAGCAGTCCTGGCAGAGGAACAGCATAGAGAAGTCCTGGCAGAGGTACAGTATCGAGCAGTCCTGGCAGAGGTACAGCATAGAGCAGTCCTGGCAGAGGTACAGCACAGAGCAGTCCTGGCAGAGGTACAGCATAGAGCAGTCCTGGCAGAGGTACAGCATAGAGCAGTCCTAGCAGAGGTACAGCATAGAGCAGTCCTGGCAGAGGTACAGTATAGAACAGTCCTGGCAGAGGTATAGCATAGAGCAGTCCTAGCAGAGGTACAGTATAGAGTATTCCTGGCAGAGGTACAGCATAGAGCAGTCCTGGCAGAGGTACAGAATAGAGCAGTCCTGGCAGAGGAACAGCATAAAGCAGTCCTAGCAGAGGTACAGTATAGAGCAGTCCTGGCAGAGGTACAGTATAGGGCAGTCCTGGCAGAGGTACAGCATAGAGCAGTCCTGGCAGAGGTACAGCATAGAGCAGTCCTGGCAGAGGTACAGTATAGAGCAGTCCTGGCAGAGGTACAGCATAGAGCAGTCCTGGCAGAGGTACAGTATAGGGCAGTCCTGGCAGAGGTACAGCATAGGGCAGTCCTGGCAGAGGTACAGCATAGAACAGTCCTGGCAGAGGTATAGCATAGAGCAGTCCTAGCAGAGGTACAGTATAGAGTATTCCTGGCAGAGGTACAGCATAGAGCAGTCCTGGCAGAGGTAAAGTATAGGGCAGTGCTGGCAGAGGTACAGCATAGAGCAGTCCTGGCAGAGGTACAGCATAGAGCAGTCCTGGCAGAGGTACAGCATAGTGGATTCCTGGCAGAGGTACAGCACAGTGGATTCCTGACAGAGGTACAGCACAGAGCAGTCCTAGCAGAGGTACAGTATAGAGCAGTCCTGGCAGAGGAACAGCATAAAGCAGTCCTAGCAGAGGTACAGTATAGAGCAGTCCTGGCAAAGGTACAGTATAGGGCAGTCCTGGCAGAGGTACAGCATAGAGCAGTACTGGCAGAGGTACAGTATAGAGCAGTCCTGGCAGAGGTACAGCATAGAGCAGTCCTGGCAGAGGTACAGTGTAGAGCAGTCCTGGCAGAGGTACAGCATAGAGCAGTCCTGGCAGAGGTACAGTGTAGAGCAGTCCTGGCAGAGGTACAGCATAGAGCAGTCCTGGCAGAGGTACAGCATAGTGGATTCCTGGCAGAGGTACAGCACAGTGGATTCCTGACAGAGGTACAGCACAGAGCAGTCCTAGCAGAGGTACAGTATAGAGCAGTCCTGGCAGAGGTACAGCATAGAACAGTCCTGGCAGAGGTACAGCATAGAACAGTCCTGGCAGAGGTACAGCATAGAGCAGTCCTGGCAGAGGTACAGTATAGAGCAGTCCTGGCAGAGGTACAGTATAGGGCAGTCCTGGCAGAGGTACAGCATAGAACAGTCCTGGCAGAGGTACAGTATAAGGCAGTCCTGGCAGAGGTACAGCATAGAGCAGTCCTGGCAGAGGTACAGCATAGAGCAGTCCTGGCAGAGGTACAGTATAGGGCAGTCCTGGCAGAGGTACAGCATAGAGCAGTCCTGGCAGAGGTACAGTATAGGGCAGTCCTGGCAGAGGTTCACATCCACTGGAAAACAATGGACTACAAAGTGACACTAAACTGAGGGTGACAGCTGGGACAATCACAACATAACAGCAGATCTATGGCTCTTGGGGCACCAATCATTAAGTAACCTGACTACATTGTTGGATGGATATTTTCTTACTTAATCAGTTTTACCTGTCCAAGATTGGAGAACTATACAGGACTATACAATCTAAACTCAAATACAGATTTCTTAGTATGGGAAGGTTTTATTCTGACATGTTTTATGTTTTCGTAAACCCCCATTATATTGACCTTGGTAGTGCACAGCATTTGATATTTCCTTTTTCCAGGTAACAATTTCAGCCTTTGCAATGAGCTCCAGCACCAAGCGTATTTGTTATCAGGATCCATGTGTGTTACTTCCTAATGACCCTCCTGCTGTTTCTCTTATTTCACCAGTCTCTAATATTCCAGAGAAAAAATCCCTGATTCCGGTATAGGAGATTGTAACCGGCCTTGGTACAACGTGTTTGTTCAGACTTGTCTAATCTAGAGTGAATTATCAAGTGTTACAAAAATCTTCTGGCATTGCGGCGGGTCAGTCGCAAGCAGTTTGTGATTATAGTTATAGTTATAGGTTTGGTAATATATGTAAAATATGGTTTTGAGAACCTTATCTGCTTCATGTCTTATGACCTTAAATGTAACATCTGTTAACAGTGTCCACATATCTGATATCATTGAAAGTACTTGTATACACAATGGATGTGTAGATGGTAGCATAGAACTATTTCATCCATTGACTTGGAGCACACATTCTAATAAACACATTTAGTATTCTGTTGTACCGGTCAGTACTAGGGTGGTTAAGCATAGGTGGAAATTTATCAAGGGCTTTGTGCCTATTTTTAGGTGAATAATTGGATTTTTCTACAAATTTTTGTTCTAAGTTCTTTTTATGAACCAGTACGCAAATTTTTTTTATCTGCCTGTTTTAAATATTTACCTAAAAATTTGCACCCAATTAGCAAATTTTTTAATAATCGTATTGACTCATGCAGGCCTACGTCTGGTCAGTACCTGGTGAATTTGTTTGTGCAATTCTTTGCAAAAATTTGGAGAATATTCTGCAAAAATTCTATTCACATATGTAAGAATATTTAGTTTTTTTAGCCCTTTTGGCTGCGTAAAAACAGAGGAATACTCTGTAGTAAAATTGCACATTCCTCCACGTCCTCCATAGTCTCTCCAATTCGGAAGACAATGACCAAGTGTGTGCAATTCAGCCCATAAGCTGCTGCCAGGTGCATGTGCCCTAAACAGGGAAAAGAATGGAATACTTGTACTATGCCTGATACTATGCCTGGCATTTGCTATGCTGCGCGCACCATAAAGAACTTAAAAATATGCCTTGCTCAAGGGCATAAACATGTTGCAACCGAACATGCCATGTGCCAAAATAGTGCCCCGGGATTATGATGGATTACCTAGCTGAGCCAGTGTGTTAGATCGAACACATTTGCAGCTTGCAGTGTCTAAGAATTAGGCTGGGTTCACCCTACGTTTTTTCCATCTGTTTTGATGTTTTTTCCATTGACTTCCGTTTTTAAAAACAAATAAAGAAAAAAAAAAAAAAAACAGATCAAAATGCATTTCTTTTTTTTACGTACACAAGAACATGGTCGACCACATGTTTGTGTATGCGTTAAAAAAAACGGATGCTTTTTCAACGGTTATTTTTTTTTCATAATGGAAATGAATGGTATAAAGGATGCACACAAATGCATCCATTTTCCACCCGTCCTTCAGCCGTTCTTTGTCAAAACGGATCAATAAAACGGATGAAAAAACTGTAGTGTGAATCTAGCCTTAGGCAGTTTTACTAAATCCCCCTCAATGAGCAAAAATCTGTGACCTGCAAACTACATTCTTCTTTTTTAGCCTAAGGACTGGCAACAGCAGCGATCCCGTCCTCTCCATTTTCGGCTTGCGAATGTGGATATAACCTGTGACAGTTCACGGAGGTGGTAGGTTATTTCGAACTGCAGGCGTGACAAAGGCCCTAAAATCCACCGAAAGAGGTCAACAAAGAGAGCTATTCTGAGACTTGTGTGCAGACATAGCGGGCTCTATTGTTATGGTAGCACACATATATTATATGCATAGCGGGACACCCATTTACATTGCATTAGAATGACTGCACTACCCGGATAGTGTAGCGTGCTGCGGCATAGAACGATTGTTTGGCACAACAAACTGTATGGTTTTCTGTTATATTACAAGCTCACGAATGCTAGGATGGTATAATGCGTAAACCTAGTAAATGTTTTCATTTGGAGTGCCCGAGACGGAGCTCATTCACTACAGAAGTTCCAATGGTTTTGTTCATTTCCAGCATGTAACTTCTATTTCTAGCGATGGATGAGTCATCTGAAGAGTGAACCCATCCTGAGAAGCACGTCACCTAAGGGGAAGCCCGGCCATTGCCATTACTGAAGGCAAAATAGTATGTTCAGTCACCTTTACGGAGGCTAGTTTTCTCTACCACTGTTATGTAGCCATCATTTTCCTCGTAGCTTATAGATTATAGGTTCCAGGATGGAACCATGGAGCCTGATCTGTATACTATTTGTTCACTGCGACTTACATAAAGCAATTAGATGTGTGAAGATGCAGCATCTTCTAGATTTGGAGGATTTCGCAAGGCTCATCATCTATAATATAAATATAAGGAAGCCTATCGGCATGATCTCTAGCTGCCATCTTCCGTCTTTATGTAACAGCTTAGGTGACAGATTTCCTAGCAGCATGGCTCCCTGTCTTATTGATTAAGAGATGACATAACTGTGAAATTCCCTACCATGCTGTCCCGAGACATCCCAGACCTTGGTGGCTCTGTACACCTTGCATAGTGATTCATTCAGTTATCACAGTCATGGACATATGTTATATTAGGTCATGCACTAAAGGAGAAGCGACATTTGTAAGCTACAAAATTACAAATTAATCAGTTACCGGGCACAGAGGAGGAATGTACTCAAAGACCAGTGTATATCATTCCATTACTATTAGAGATGAACAATGCGAATTTGGCAAATCAAGATTCGCTGCGAATCGTACTGTCAATTCGTTTCGTTCTGCAAAGTCAATTCCTGCTGGTTTGTTAAAGAAATTCACAAAAAAAATAAAATAAAAAAATGGCAGCCGCACATGCTGTCTGGAGCGTCACTGGGCGGGAGAAACGGAGTAACCATAATCCCTAGTGCCCGTCCAATCAGCTGCAGGCCCCTCTGTGATGTCAGCACCTCCCCCTCTATATAAGGAGGTTCGGTAACGGAGGTGGCCAGTCGGCTGTGTGTGGAGGAGAGAGCAGGATGGCAGCAGGCAGTTAGAGCAGAGCAGGGAGAGACTAACAGAGTGATATAGGGACAGAGAGGAGAGGAATGGCGGAAATTGGATGAGTGACTGGCTGATTGACTTTTTTCTAAATTGTGATTTTCCGATTTTTTTTACACTTTTACAACAACATGCTTTAACAAACTCACCCTTCTGGAATAGTCCCAGTACTGTAGCTACTAGAGCTTTGTCTGTTTTAATTAAATTATTTAATATTCGATTTGCAATCGGTCTATTTGACCGAAAATTTGCGAAGCTCTTGAAATTTCCGGCTGCTTCACTGATCTCTAACGTTGAGACCTGGCCTGTCCATGCATTGTATAGATGACTATTCCTATGAATGGCCTCCATTCTGTTTAATGGTATTTGCAAGGTAAATGAGTGGGCAGATGTGGCTTCCCTGTGCAGATTGCCAAGAATCAGAAAAATTGGACATTCAGAATCCCCTTTTAAAAAGGTGTAGTCTTGGTGAGATAACCCTTTTTGGGAGTCAATCTGATCCACGTCCACAACACATGGATACATGCTCAGAGACGAAAAATAATAATAGATCAGTGAACAGAAGCTTCTAGAAAACGAACAAACCTGAAAACTAGAGGAAATCAGTTCTGGATGTTACTTTAGGTGGGTTAGTGATGAGCACAATTGGAGCATGCTCAAGTCCGATTGTTCAGCATTTAGATACTGGTGGCTGAAGAAGTTGGGTGGAGCCTTAGGGAGTCTTTCGAAAACATGAATACATAGGCCATAGGCTGTGTCCATGTTTGCCAGGACTCCAAGGGCTCCACCCAACTTCTGCAGCCACCGGTAATCAAATGCAGAGTGATTGGGTTTGGACAAAGCTGAGTGTTCCCTAGGTTCGCTCATCTTTAATACTCATACTCTAAATCCAGAATAACTGTATGGATGTGGTCTAAAATAAATAAATAAATATATATATATATATATATATATATATATATATATATATATATATAGTCCTGCTCTGATGCTGGAATTTCCAACAATAGCCCCTGGGACCCAAATTAAAACTGAGGGTATATGAGAAATATCTCAGCACCTTTTGTACCTGTGATGCAGCAGGCGACCGAGTGATAACACCTGCCCACACACTGACAGTGCGAATGGGTCTCACACCAAGTGTCACCCACTTATAATGTGTGAAGAAGCAAGTCTCCTCTGTCATGTGTGTTCTGGAAGATGATAGTTCTTATAATATACATTTTGCAGCAAGCAGTGCTTTAGTCTGCTGGCAGAAGGAAGGTACTGTATATCGTTTTCAATGCAAAAAATCTTACAGTAGAGTGAATTTACAGTATTGGGCCATGTTCACACAACGTATATTTTTGTAAAAGTAGGGCCGATGTTGCCGATTGCAACAACGGCCGTCAACAATACGAAAATATATGTTACATTGCCGTCAATTGTATACGCTCCGGCCGGGATCTCTTGTGGTGACTCAAAAAACTTACATTCATTGAATAGTGGCCGCAGAGAATCTGTCAGTGCACACAATGAAGCATGCGGGTCTGGCCGCACGCTCCATTGTGTGCAGTGGGGAGTTCTGATGTGGATGCAAACTGATGCGCCCGCATTACAACTCAGCAGCACTAAACATCATCCGACCGGTACTGCAGTACCAGCAGGGATGATCTTATCTGACACCAGCCGTTCCGTGACCCGGACAATGTGTGAACATAGCCTTAAACAAGCAAAGCACTTCATTAGCTCTGCCTGGAAAAGCTGGATCCAGTCCTGGGAAACTTCTCCCAGTTTCTTAGGACTGGATCCAGCTTTTCCAGGCACATAGCTGCATGGAGTCCAAAGCTAATAAAGCGCTTTGCTTGGTTTATACTGAAAAATTTGCTCATTTCTACTTTACAGCAGTCTGTGATAGCCTTGCATCATGGGTAATTCTTTGACAACAGCTGGTTTCTAGCTATTCATTGATGTATGACCTACGCCCATTTTGTACACAGCTCCAAGCCATATTTTCTTTCCTTGGAACTGCAATAATAACAATATTATGTGATATGCAACGGTGCACTCCCAAGGTCACGAGTACACCTGCTTCTATATAGCTCAAGGACTACTACTACTAGACGTTACTGCCTGCATATTCATGTGGCCCGACAGGCAGGTCAAGCTGTGACTTGTAGCCGTATACCAATCGGCAAACCGCAGACTGACTACATCCATTACACGTGACATTTTGACACGGCCCAGAGATGGTCGATTATTTTTATTTATTATTTATTTATTTTTATTTATTTTTTATTATTTATTTTTATTTTTATTTAACATACGGTCTAGGAAAGTGCTGCACGTAGTACAATGTTTTCTCGCCGTTCTGTCATTGTAATCATCTTGTTTTTTTTTCTCCCCGTAACTTCAGGAGCACGGAGGTTGTGTCACGTAAATGAATGTACGCTGCCCGCACACACCCTGACATTTAAATACCAGCAAACGCAGTGTCTTATGAATGCCTTTAGGTAAATACAAGTGTATAATAATCAGGAGACGTAAGCGTCCGCCTTTCACAGCATATTACTTCCAAAACATAGAATATGTCTTCCCTGTTGGGAAGTGAGGCGGCCATTGGCTGCGGAGGATATCACTGATGCTAATGCATAATAGAGAAGGCAACACATAACGCAGCTCATAAATACACTGCGCCTTGGGCAACCAATACATCACTGTCCACTAGCTGGAATAACACCAGCCGTTTTTTTCTTGATTAATGTTAAAATGTTTGATTTGCCTATTTTCCTCTTCGATTATTTTTTCCCCAGTGATTCATGATCTTTCCGCACCCAAATCTCTTAAGTACATGTATTGCTGCACAGCGGGAACGGGGCAGAAAAGATATTTAAGCTGATAAATGATCTAATTTTATACTTGTATGACTGCAGTAACTATTAAGAGGTGTCTGAAGGGCGAGAACTTTTAAGAGGAGCATCATTGCCTTTCATTGCTGGAAGGCAACAGTACTGTACTTATGTATTTGCTTTCATAGCGATGTACACAGATGCATCTATCAGGGACAAACACACATGCTGCTAGGCCCAATTTCATGAAAAAAAAAAAAAATGTAGCAAATGTACCACTATAACTACTCAATTACTATATCACCTGATTGGAAGCACCGTGCACATTTTAACAGTGCCATCCGTTCTTCCCATTGTCACCCGGTTCCGGAAATCTCCTCCAGTTTGTTATTGTAAATTTATGGTTTGGTTCACTGGAGGCGGGCCTAGCACCCCCCATTACACTGATACTGCAGTGTCGTGTTAGGCTGGGGGGACTCTTTATTGTGAAGGTGGATACGTCACTGAGGGGAGGAGATATCAATGCACTGGGAGCAGACTCTATGCATAGATGGCCGATCCGACAGGACGGAGGTAAGTGAATTACCCCCGCCTATCGGCACAAGCACGGGCGGGGGTAATCCACTTGTTCTGTCACTGAGTACCTTAAACGCTGTGATCGCTATAGGTCACCACTTTTAAGGGGTTAATGAGACACAGCTGCAGGATGACAGCTGCCTCTCATTACCTCCGGCCCCGGACCCACTGATGTGTACAGGACCGCTCTCACTGCAGCGGTCCTTCACACATCTACAGCCCCTTCAGGCAGGAAAGCATATATACCTTTCTACTGCACTGACAATGTAAAAGGCAGGCCCCTTAACCCCCCGCAGGCTTGCTTCAGGGGCTCCTGCCGTCTGCTTAGCCAATCGGTGGCTGTGGCGGGGCAGCGCACTGATTGGCTGAGTGCTGGGAGATCCTGGGAGCCCCCGAGGCACCAGGCCGCAGGGGTTAAGGGGGTTGACAATCCCGCTGTGAGTATGTAATCTCATTGAAATTGACAGTTAAAGATGAGCAGCGGATTTCACTGCAGTGGACCCACAACTCATCAGGGTGTCCCCACCAGCTTCTCCTCACCCCACCAGCCTTGATTTATACACCTTTCACTCTTTCGGTATAGGATGAGATCGATAAGACTGGTGATATTATATGTGACCACCAGGAACTGCACCGATGACTAGTGGTTCAGGCAGCATGAAGGTAATGACGGGTTCCTGGTAACCTATTGGGAGGAAAGCACAACCCAGTAATATGGTGCTCTTGGCCATTTTCAAAACCCCACTTTGCAGAGATAACCTGTATACTGTATAAAATTATAAAATATACTGTATAAAATCATAAAGTAGGTACCCCATATATCATACTCCAAACACCTCCCACCATGGTTGACGTATCCTACAATGCGCTGAGCTGTGGTCTTCTGAGTTTTATTTTAAGTTTCTATTATAGAAATCATATTTTTCAAAGCAATGAACCAGTTTAATGATATATTATATGGTATATTACCCAGTGTGAAAATAAACACCATTCCGGCCCCATCATTTCCCGTTTCCATTGAACCAGAATAATTGCTGAACGGATGGATATGAGAAGGGTAAAACTTGCTAAACAAATTGCACTGCTCGCTGACACTTTTGCAGTTGTTAACAGTTAATTATAAAAGACTTTCCAGATCAAGTGCCGTTCTTAAGATTCTTATGATTATCTAAAAGTGTTGGCTTAGGAAGTCAACATTTACAGTTTCTCGTGATCTCCGTAACCACTCCACAATAAATCAAATTACCAAATCAGCCGCACTAAATCAATGATTTTAATAAAAAAAAAAACAATCACTTTAAAGGCGTTGGCCACTTTATAGTAAAATAGGTCAGTACAAAGTATTAGTAAGTGTACTCAATGTATATACTGACAGCAGCTCTCTGTGTACTTCATGGAGCTAAAATCAGCCTCCCCTTCACCAGGCTGGGCTGCCCTGCTGTGTTTTGTTTCAGTCCATAAAATGGCCGACATGGAGGAGCATGTGACCAGGCCCTGTCCACTGTGTCCTCCATAGACACATACAGGCTTAGTGGTGGACACTGGGGGGGCGGGGCCTGGTCACATGGTCCTCCATGTCAGAAATCTATATATGTATATATAGTGGTCCAAAAGTAGGTGGACAGTATGCCTAATAGGGTTATGAAGGGGGAGATTTATCAAACATGAAGGGAGATTTATCAAACATGGTGTAAAGTGAAACTGGTTCAGTTGCCCCTAGCAACCAATCAGATTCCACCTTTCATTCCTCACAGACTCTTTGGAAAATGAAAGGTGGAATCTGATTGGTTGCTAGGGGCAACTGAGCCAGTTTCACAGATAACTCTCCCTTTCATAACCCTGTTACACATACTGTCCAACTACTTTTGGACTGATAGATAGATAGATAGATAGATAGATAGATAGGAGATAGATAGATAGATAGATAGATAGATAGATAGATAGATAGATAGGAGATAGATAGATAGATAGATAGGAGATAGATAGATAGATAGAGATTTATCAAACTGATGTAAAATTAAACTGGCTCAGTTGCCCCTAGCAACCAATCAGATTCCGCTTTTCATTTTACAAAAAATCTGTGAGGAATGAAAAGTGGAATCTGATTGGTTGCTAGGGGCAACTGAGCCAGTTTAATTTACACCAGTTTGATAAATCTTCCCCATAGTGTCTTTCCATATGCCTTATAATGCCACATGGATATTATAGATGGGGTTTAACTCTGATGGACACAGCCCTATCAATAGTTGGCCAGTGTTGGACTGGGCCAGCCTAAGGAAATTATTCTTAAGGTCTAGGAGTAAAGTTCACACGGAGTAAAACTGGCTGAATTCCGCCAGCCTCCGTGTCATACTGGCGGTCTATGGGAGGCTCACACGCCTCCTCTATCCGTGCGGAAGAAATGACATGTCGAAAAAAGAAGGCGCTCGAGCCTCCCAAAGACTGCCAAGTATGACAAGGAGGCTGGCGGGATTCTGCGGCGGAGAATTTTACTCCATGTGAACTCAGCCTTACCCATCTATACAGAAATAAATGAATTAAAAAAAATAAGCTTAACACACTGGACAAATAAACAATAAGGCCTTATTCACACGTCAGTATTTTTAACCAGTATTTGCTGATCAGCAAGTACTGTATCCTTTGCCACCCATTGAATTCTATGGTGCCATTCATATATCCTGTAACGCGTTAAGGACACTCCAATAGAAGTCTATGGGAACGTGCCATTACAAAACAGAACTTTTCCAGCTCATCTTGTATCTTTGATTACACGTTCACATGGATTACACAATTGTACAAGTACGATTCCAACATGAGAACACAACCAGCTGACACTTTGTAATGCCGAAAAAATTTTACCTATCCGCCATTATATGTAGACAGGGATAGTCTGGTTAAAAGGGCTCTCCAGAATAAAAAAAATACATAGCAACTTTCTTTCAAAAACAGCACCGTAGCTGCCCTAAGGTTGTGCAAAATATTACAATTTAGCACCATTCACTTTAGTGGAACAGAGCTGCAGAGGTACCTCGACCATACTAAGGACGAGAATGGTACTGTTTCTGGAAAAGAGCAGCCACAGTTTTTACTTAAATTTTTACACGTTTATATATGTGAAATGTAGAAAGCTTTTTACATTGGTTTCCGTCATTATTCACTATGAGTAATGTGGCAGACTATACCCTCTATTATTTGGAAAGCATTGCTGTCTGCTGAGTTTGGCCATATGTAAGATAATCGGTGACTCACTGCCAGCCCCCCCCCCCCCCCCCCCCACGCCTCTAATTGGACCTTCAGGTTTTCGTTACAATGATGACTTATTCTAGGACTCTGTAGCCATTAAAGGGTACCTGTCACGATGCTTTGATCTCTAGATCAGTGTGCAGTCACGGCTTATGTCGGAAGATTTGGTTGCCATGGATACCTTCCATGCCGGGCAAGTTCCGTGCATGAACCCTATTAACTAGAATAGGGCTCCTGCATGGGAGGTATCAATGGTAACTCAGTTTTCTGGCATCAGCTGCAAATACATGCCGATCTGGAGACTGAACCAGTCTCTACCCTACGACTTTTGCTCATGGTGGGTCAAAATGTAAAAACGTGTTGACGTTTTTGATGTTTTGTACAGCAATTCCTCTAGAATGTTGATATTCCATTTTCAAGCTACAGTACGTCCATTCACTTGGTCGTTTAATGGACGTCTTTTTGGGCGGCCATCATTTTGAAGCCAAATAATGGTCATTGTTTGCCCTCAAAATGACGGCATCCTAAAAGATAGTCATCAAACGGCCAAGAAAAGGATAAAGGTATGAACATAGCCTCAATAGATCACAAATAGGGGGGTTGGTATTAGATCCCTATACTGTGTGTATGAGTTTTCTGAATGTTAATGGTAATAGATAAGGAATTGAAATTGTGCTACAAAGATTATTGTTTGAAAAGAGACAAAGGATGAGTCCGGACCTGCTCACAGCTGTGCTCGCTTCTTGTATACAATGAAATGCATTGGTTTCCTTCGAGCACTTAGATATATCCTTCTCTTAAATGACAGCACAATGACAGCTCCTAGTAAGTGGCTGAGAAACTTGTTGACCTTCATGCTTCACCGAGCAGAAAATTCTCTCAAGTGCCTTGAAAAAGCCCTTTAGTCACATGACTTTATCTATACATGATCCATGATTACAGCCGCAAATGGTTATATGACATGTGTCCAGAATAGAAATCACGGACCCCATCTGCATACTAGGGCTCGAGCCGCGGATAATGCTTTGATGACTTCTATTATGTGAATTAAAACAATAAACCCGGCATTTTACATGTATAGTTTGTATGGCTGGTAATGTAGTTACTACTGCCTGAATAGCACCGATATCTTCATAATACAGCCATCTTTATTATAACTCTCTGGGCCCAACAGGGCTCACAGTATAATTTCCCTATCTCAGACTGCATAAGAAGCCGGTTCATTTCTCCATATATTATTTTGTAGTGTTGGAAGAAACCCAGTGAATAGCGGCAGAACATAAAAACCCCATGCAGGTGCGGTCTCTGTAACCCAATAGCATTACCAGAAAGCAACATTCTCAGAAATGGCCCATTAGGGGCAGCAAGACTATAGAACTCTCTGCCAGCAGATTAAACACAGAAAAAAGCTTAAAGGGGCCCTGAATGTATTTATGAGTATAGTTGGAGTATTACAGGTTATAGTCAAGAATGTATCTGCCACTAGGTAATCAAGGGCCTGTGCAGAGGGCGATAGTATTAAGAGAGAGACCACTTATGCAAAAAAAAAAAAAAAAAAAAAGCTGCAGAATGGAGTGCCATAGACTTTAATGGTATCAGTGTCAGTGGTTTTACTGCATTAAAATTTCAGCGTGAAAAACTTGCAATATGGAATGAGCGGGGGTGGGGAGGTCTGGTAAAATAAACATGACGAGCAGGGGGTGGGGGGAAACTGAAAAAGGCAATATGCTTACCGGCCCCGAGCCCATGCTGCGATGCATGATATAGCTCCCGGACACCGCCAGCTGTCATTTTTTCCTTGGATCCGGGTACATCATGATTAGAGATGATCGAACATCGGGAAATCTCAGGTTCGATCGAACTCGAACCTTCTCGAACCTTCCGCATTTGATTCCCGATGCCTTCCCGTTCTGTGGGGAAGGAGGAGACAGCCTGAGTACCGCCTGGAATCCCTTGGGGCTGTCTCCTCCTTCCCCATGTAATGGGAGGCATCAGGAATCAAATGCAGAAGGTTCGAGAAGGTTCGAGTTCGATCGAACCTGAGATTTCCCGATGTTCGATCATCTCTAGTCATGACCCGGGATCCAAGTCCCAGACTGTTGGGATTTAGCCTGCTCAACCAATCATTGAATGCAGCAGTGTCCTGCCCCTGTCACTGACTGGCTAAGCGAGGCACCTGTCAGTCTGGCTGTGAGTTAGCTGACAGGGAGCTCAGAAGACAACCGGTGGGGTCCTGGAGCAGGGCGCGGCTTTGAAAAGGTGACTATAACTTCTTTTTTTTCTCCCACCCCTTGCCCGTAATGAGTTTTTAATTCCAGGATGAACTTCTCCTTTAACTGTTTTACTTCTTAATCCCTTTTAGCAGTTGGGTGGAGCAAAAACTCCGGACAAAGACCACAGCAACACAACGTCTTTATTTGGCCGTTTTTCTTT
The DNA here is from genome assembly GCF_027789765.1 of Dendropsophus ebraccatus. Taxonomy (NCBI): domain Eukaryota; kingdom Metazoa; phylum Chordata; class Amphibia; order Anura; family Hylidae; genus Dendropsophus; species Dendropsophus ebraccatus. Next base: position 18,869,901 of record NC_091464.1, read on the forward strand.
TATGACCTTTATTTCACACCCAAATAACAGTCATTATGTCAAAACAATGTGAGATTGATGGCTGTCCAAGAAGAAACAAAAAAGAAAAATCAACTTTCAAATGGCTGGAAAAAAAAGGCGTTATGTGGTTGTCGCCCAAGACTATATTACACATAAGCCGGCAGGACCATCATCAGACATCATTGCTTGAAGAAAGTCTATAACCCCCCATTTTCCGTAAGTAATGCCTTTCTATCCTTCTTCTGTAGATATATTTCTTTTTTTTTTCTGTGTCTTCGAGCCCGGTGTCCGGTTCAACAATTAGTGTCTGAACGCAGAAAAAGAATCTGGGTTTAATTTACCATTTACAATGTGAATTAAGCTCTGCTGCCAGAGGAGATTTTTCTTCGTCTAGCGGCGCACTGAGTCAGCGGCTTCTTGGGAAACAGAAAATGTCCTTTGCCAGGGCTAGAAAGTGTTGAGGACACAGGTCTTCGAAACATCCAGAAGATAAATTATTAGCAGTTAAAAGGAGTGTGTAGGGGGCCTTATATATCTTAGCAGATAAATCATCACCTGCACACGTGGCTTAACAGAAATCCATAGAGACAAATTATTTTTTTGCCGGAGAAAGAGGAAGGTTGTATTTCTTCACGTGTAATATAATGCTGGATTTGATTTAAGGTTAAAAACTCTGCTCCGTTTCCATTAAAATCCTGTTATAGTTTAAATTACCAAGAGACAAAAAAAAATATCTGCAACAAGCCACCTGAGGGCACAAAAACCTATATAGAAGCTATTGATTTCGGCGACTACTGCATTAAAGGGAAAGCGTACTTAGAATAAAGCAATAAGATAGGTTTAGGCGTCTAATTTACATTATTATAACCCAAAATGAGCAGTTCTCTTATATTACAGGACTGGTCAATAACTAGATACGGTAAAGTCAATGTACAATGCAAACTCAATGCCTTGAGGAGAATATATGCAATCTACTATTTTCATGGTCCACATTGGGATTTCAATGTTAAAGAAAGTTCAATGGGTTTAGGTACTTCTCTCATTACTGCCAAGAAGAATGGAGAATATAGAAAATATACTATTTATCTATAGACACATGGTACTGTTGGCAGTGTGTCTTTATAATTTAAAGAGAATCTGCCACTAGGTTTATGCTGCCTAAAATGAGGGCAGCAGGACTAGTGACAGATTGGTGTATTACTTACATCATTTTGTTTAGCTGTTCTCCTAATATGCAGGAGAATAGGATTCGTTTCACACCCCTCCCCTGCCCTCCAGCTGCTGATTGACAGTTGACTGCTTATATACAGCATGGATAGATAACTGTCAATCGGCAGCTGGTGGGTGGAGTTTTCTGGTTCTCATGTTTGTAGAGGCAACTGTACAGCCACATTTGGGATTGACAAATAATTGTGCAATATCACATATACAATAAGTAGTATGCTTTGCTGTACCCATAAATATGCTTGGGTTCATCTAAACCAGAGGGTGCGGTATTTGATTACCAGTGGCCGAAGAAGTTGGGAGTCCTTGAAAACATGGACACAGCCTATGGCCTATGGCTGTATCCATGTTTTTCAGGCAGTCATAGGGCTGCATCCAACTTCTTCAGCCACCGGTAATCAAATGCCGCACCCTCGGGTTTGGATAATCCCAAGCATGCACAAGGTTCCCTCATCTCTAATAACTATGATTTCCCAATGAATGTAAAACCCCATATCAGACAATTCCCCAACATTTATACAGACTTCAGACAAAACCCTAAAATTACTCCAGTCTACCACCAGGTTTGGCAATAATAAACCACCTGGATTGCTGTATAGGAAAGGTTAGTGTGTAAGGCACCGGGCCTGACTCCATCTCCTGAGGGAACATTTATGCTTGCCTCAAGCCGTCAAAATAACATTTTTTAGCCTCCTCTTACACACTAACCTCCCCTATTCAACAGTCAAAGAAGTTTATTATCATCAAACCTGGGTGTAGACTCCCTTTAATTTAAAGGTTTGGTCTGGAATCTTACCAAAGCCCCAATTACACTGGACGATTGAGAGGGGCAAGTGCACGCTGACCTGTAAGGTCAGCGCTCGCTTGCTCCTCGTTCCCTGCTCACTGGCAGCGCTATTACATGGGGGCCATAGGGAACTGGGGCTGCCCGGGTGATCGCTAGATGGTCCGGGAAGCCCATAGAAGGTAGTGGCGGTCTGCTGCCGCTGCTCCTGATATTGTGGTTGTTGATTTTTTACCATGTTGAAAGACAACGATCAATCAACATCGTGCATGTCGGCTGCTCGTTGTCTTCTATTACACAAGAAGGTTATCAGCCATAACGGCCGATATCGGCCTAATACAGCTGATAATCGCTTCATGTTATAAGTCCTTAAATTTGGGGTCTAGTCTGAGGTCTGTGTAAATAAGACTTAGGCCCAGATGTGGGACTTGGCCAATTATTTACATTTCTCCTCAATCGGTTGTTAAGATAACAGCAGGATATCAGAGCGGAGGACCAGTGGGGTGCCAACCATACCCCCCCCCCCCCCCAACTTAGCCTCATCTCTGCATACTTACATAATCCAGCTATTTAGCTTTATGGGATTCTATGAATAAGGCATAACTCAGCTACGTTTTCCCTAAAAGCTAATGAAAGATGTAAAACTTTTGCAGGCAGTGAAAGGTAAAATATTACTACAAAATATATTTTACCATAAGGACTCGTAATGCATTATTCTGTACGGTATATATTCTGGAATGAGAGCCGTCCACTAACGTAGAACTAGTAGTATAACTAGGATGAGATTTGTACTGAAACCATATTTCTGCACCTGGCAAGGGATCCATGAAATGTAAAGTGCAATGTTTATATAGCTATAGAATATGTAGGTATTCATTTACCGTAATTACCCATTCAAGAACATATTGTTTTCCTTGTTGACCTGAAGACTAATCTATTCCCTGTACAGTTATGTTATGTCTAGGCTTCTATTGGTCTTTTATGCATTTTGCTAAACACTCTTAGGCTTGCAAGTATGGGCCCATACACTTCAATGTTTTATGACTCAAGAGGCAATGTTGCAAAACAAGCAGTTTTGCAATATACTCTTTATTTTTTTTCTATGTTTAAATCAACGTTATACGTTTGGCCACTAGGTGTCTCCATTCTTGTCAAACTGCGGTCCATGCTCCCTCCGTGATGATATTTGGTCTTTTCGCTTGTTCAAAAAAAGAGACCAAACACAGGAAGTCCCGGTCCTAAGCCTGCCCACAGACATGGCTTGGTATTGATTGACAGCTATTCTTGAGTATGCATAGAGCGGGACAAGTCTTCACTGCGGTTATGTACAGCTGCTACGCGTCCGCATTCAGCAGCAGAGAATCCTGGGAGTGCTCGCATTGTATGGTCAGCTCTCTTGTCACACAGCACGAAAACCTTTGTGCCTATTTTTGCCCTCAGTTCACATACAACCTGCATGATGAACAAGTGCCATTGATTCTAATGAAGTCGCGTCACAGAGTATTTCCCCCCCGGTGATTTGTGTCGTGCCGGTACTCGGGAATAGACCACCATCATTCACTTGCTTTTTCTTCCTGCACTGTGATTGTTTACTTAATGTGCTGAACTATGCGTTCATAAACGGCTTATCCAGTTGGGTAAAATATACCCTCCTGGAGATTAACAACTTGTTCCATACTTGTTATTATTTTTTCAGTCTCCTTCCTGAATTCTGAGCCTGCTGCTTTCTGCTTAAGACACAGAAAACTGTGTATGATCTGTTCTCTCCATCCACGCTGTGAGCTCCCTCTTCTCCCCTCCCTTTGAAAATGCTTATGTTTTTATTATGTTTCCCCCTACCCTTGCCCTTTATTTATTTATTTTTAAATCGCCGGACGTCTCCTTTAAATAAGCAGGACAGGAACTTATCTATTCATGAATAATTATAATAGTGAACTGAACACAAAGAAACGCATTACATTACTATCAATGACAGTCTGAAAAAAAAACAATGCAAGTAAAAATATAAATCAATAAAAAAAATCTTAATTCCTTCGCAACAGTTCTCCGGCTTAAGGAATAAAAATTCTGTGTTATGAATTAGAACGCCGCCAGGACGGAGGGCTTGCATTAGGGTTGTAATTTCCTTGGAATTAGTTCAAGGAACACAAATTGTCATTGTTTGCCATTTTCCTGTTATTTGCATTCATTATGCTGGCTGTATTTGTCCCAGACACGTAGGAAAAATCATGAAGTGCCGAGAAGGCTGGAAGATGACAATAACATCAGATGCTACTGCTCATTCATTTATATTCTGATCTGATACATGGAGCTCTTTACTGATAATGGGAAATATTCATCCATGTCATGTTTCCAGCTAAGAGGGAAGGTAGATCAAAGCCACAGTGTTCTCTCGTTTTTCATTGAAGGATATGGTTAATTTTATAAAAGTGGACTTCTCAATGTCTGCTGGATGGATAGGGTAAAATTGTCCATTATGTGTATTCTTTAGGAATTAACGGTATATCCTATAGAACGACATATTGTATCCATGCTATATACACTACCCATATACGGCCATCATGATCCCCCCTTACCGCATTGTAAACAACTCGTTCTAAAAACGAACGTGACCTGGTAGAGCAAACTGCGACTATAATGAAAGGCTCTATTTGCTTATCTGTATGTAAAGCTTTTTCCCACAAGAGTCTAATCCATCCATACACTAAAGGCCCTATTACATGGGGTGATTATCAGCCAAATGCTGGTCCATCTGCTGATCACATCATCATTAGTCCGCCGCACATCTCCCAGCGTAATAGGGGATATGCGGCCAACAGTCATAGAATCAGCAATGTAGTCCTTCCCCCATGATAATTAAAGGAGAAGTCCGGCCAGAGACTTTTTTTTAGCAAGTGCTGGGGAGGGGGAGGATAAAATGAAAAGAAATAACATGCTCTTACCTCCCCTCCCCCCCACTCCGGCACTGGTGGCTGCATAATGCCGCTAAGATCCCTGGGTCTGAGTTGGGATCCAGGTCATAACATGTGTGGTCCGCTCAACCAGTCAGTTGTCAAGGTGGGACCCCACTACGGCCACTGACTGGCTTCAGATCTCTGGTGGAGGCTAAATACTGCCACAGCTATCCTACCGATCCGTCCCGCAGTTCGACCACTTCCCGCTCCTTGAGCCATGATGTTCCTGGCCCACCCAGCTAATCAGCAGCTTAGGTGGGACAATGCTCCAGCTGCTGATTGGCTGGTAAGGCCAGCACGTCATGACCCCATGACCTGAAAGCAGGATGGAGCAGAAAGATAGTGACAGCTGCAGGGCAGGGAGCCAGGGAGGTAAGTATGCATTATTATTCTAAATCAACCCATACCTGTTAACCCATCCCTTTAAAAAAAAAAAAAAGTCCCATTAATGTTAGACTATTGATATGGGTAGTGTAGAGTTAATAATAATTAGCAGCCATTGCCTCCAGTAGGATGGCGTTAAGAATAGTTTTCTTGTTCTAATGCCTGTTATGCAACAATGTGTTTAGGAACTCATTGTTCATGATGCTATTTCTCTTATATATTATATATCATGATGGTATATAGGTCTATATTCAGTTGCGTGTGGGTAATTTGACAAGAATTACACTAATTAGAACAACAGAGAATAGAAAACTTTTTTTTTCTCTGTACACATGTAGTAAATGAATTATGTAAATGATACAGTATCCAGAGGCAGCATCATCTTCTACTTGATGGTTAAGAATGGTTCAGATTATAAGTATAAATTTCTGGTTATCCAGGTTCCTATTCTATTTCGTATGAACCCGAACACTCGGCATGAGATTCCCGATGTCTGCCCGCTCCGTGGAGCGGGTGGATACAGCGGGAGGACCGCCTAGAAAACTGGGATACAGCCCATGGCTATGGCTGTATCCCAGTTTTCCAGGCGGTCCTCCCACTGGATCCGCCCACTGCACGGAGCGGGCAGACAGCGGGAATCATTACCGACAGTTCGGGTTCGTAGGAACCTGAACCGAACTCAGTTTGGACCATCCCTACTATACTATAGTTACCAAATAATTACTCTGTCTTCTTGGTCTATGGAAAGTGTCCTTCAGTATGCAGCTATTATTTGATGGTCATGGGGTCAGTATAACCAGTGGTGAGTAACAGAAGATGCTAGACAGTATGATGAGAAAAAAAAAAACCTTGCAGTTACATTTCCCACAGTGGGTTTTATCTATGGCAAGAGTGGTCTTGGTCCCGATATCGGCCATAAACAGTGAACCATGGCAGCTTAGGAAATGAAAGACTAGCTCAGACTGGCTGGGTAGACACTATGACTGGTACTTTTTTGAAGATTACGTTGGTTGGTACTGTATAGGGAATATGATTGGCTTCCTAGAACTTCAGGTGGAAATTTCCTCATACGAATGGCAGTGTTCAACAAATTTTCACAGATTTTTGTAGAATCCTTTCATTGCTCAAAATCTTTAACATTTTGTTTCTTTAAAGATCCCAACAAATTCGGAAACAAGTGCACCAAAGTGCTCTTTGGCTGGTAAGGATCATTTACGCCCACTGTCTTTTAACGGCAGGAGGTGCAGGTCCTCCACGTTGATGCAGTAGTGGGGGTTTAAGACTCTGGAGATGTTCCTGCACTAAGAACCGGAGCTGTCACATACTGTTCTTAGGCACGCTCCAGGGCACGAGCAGGATCAGAGGAACCTCTGAGCCTACCAATTTCACCCTTTAAGTGCTGCTGTCCGTGATTGCGGCATGATCAAAAGGGATTCACGTCTCTGATTGGGTCTCTAGTTGGCCAAGTGACCCAGTCAGGAAATGCTCCACAGTCAGCCCTGAGGACCTAGAAAGGACCTCAGGGCTGTCTGTTTGCTCTGCCTTCTGCTAGGGCACAGTAAGGACCATATTACACGGGACGATTATCGTGGGGAAAATCCTGATATTGTTTGAATTTAAACGATAATCTATCTGTATAATTGCAGGCAACGATTGATGTTGATTTAGATCTGACCCTAAAATCATTAATCGTTCGCTGTAATTCCACATTCGTTCACTAGTCGTTCAGTGTAATCCCAAATTGTTCCTTCTCTTGCCGGGATCAGCTGGAGTAAACAATCATGACATTGTTGTAACAATCGTAACTAACGACTATCGTTTTGTGTAATACGGTAAACGATTTACAGGTTAACGATAAACAATCTCAATTGCAATTGTTTATTGTTAATCGTTAAAAAAAAATGCTTTGTCTAATAGGGCCCTAAGTGTAGCCCTAGCAGCAACCCAGACACAGAGCATAATGTATTAGCATATGGGAGTATGCTAAAACATTATAGCTATGAAATAAAGTTTTAAAATAGTAATTCTTTATAGGGATAAATAAAAAGTTAATAAAAAAATAAATAAAGTAAAAAATGAAAATGAAAAAATGAAAATTACCAGAAAAAAATAAAGGCCTTTTCAGTAGAGATGAGCGAACCTGGAGCATGTTCGAGTCGATCCGAACCCAAACTTTCGGCATTTGATTAGCAGTGGCTGCTGAAGTTGGATAAAGCCCTAAGGCTATGTGGAAATCATGGATATAGTCATTGGCTGTATCCATGTTTTCCAGACAACCTTAGAGCTTTATCCAACTTCAGCAGCCCCAGCTAATCAAATACCGAACGTTCGTGTTCGGATCGACTCGAACGCGAACCTGGTTCGCTCATCTCTACTTTTCAGCAATGTGACTTCATTTCATAGCACACTTATAGTCACCAGCAAAATTCACGCTCTTGTTGTTCTGACCGAAATCGAAAGCCCACTTATAGATATGCTAAACATTGTGCGACTCTTTGATAAATTGGTTGCACACAGGTATATTGTTTACAGACATAAGAACAGCCATACAAAAGAGAAAAGTGATAAATTCCACCCATTATTCTTGTACAGCGGGGGCATTGTGACTAACACCGGGGACACTTCATGCAGGTGTTGCTGGTACTATGTGGGTCACAATATTAAACATTATTCTTTACAATATGAACTACAGCGGCTGCAGACCCTCACTTGTAAGCCAATGTGTCGTTATGGTCTGAAATGCAACGGTAACTCCATTGTTCCAGTAAATCAGGTGGGATAAATAGACCTTCCTGATCGGCTAATGGTGGGCCACAAGAGCCAAGGCTTTCTATCTAACCTACATTGACAATTACTCCGCATGCATAATCTGTTAGTCAGCAATCTCCGGCAACCAATTACAAATTACTGAGGTGGGACACCGTTTCATCTCTCCGAATCTATCTCTAAAAATAGATTCTATCCATTCAGTGCCCCAGTAATTACTTTTTTACTTCTGATAATGGAGAACGTTTTATTGCGTAGCCAGTAGGGAACATTTTACATCAAAGTAGATCATCCGGGGATAAAATGATATAGAATGTTATGGAAACAATTTCATAATAATAACTGGAAGATCAGAACATGGAGCAGCTATTGCAGGCAGTCTGGTGTGGATAACTTATATTAGTTCTCCTCTCGGTCTTTGAAGCAAAGGTAAATTTAGGTAAGTCGAAGCAATGCTGTGAGGATTTTTGACCTTATATTTTCATGGACAGATAGGGCATTTTTTATGGTGACTTTCACAGCTCTGATAGGTCAACATAAGAGATGAGCGAACCTCGAGCATGCTCAAGTCCATCCGAACCCGATCGTTCGGCATTCGATTAGCGGTGGCTGCTGAAGTTGGATAAAGCCCTAAGGCTATGTGGAAAACATGGATATAGTCATTGGCTGTATCCATGTTTTCCAGACAACCTTAGAGCTTTATCCAAGTTCAGCAGCCCCCGCTAATCAAATGCCGAACGTTCGGGTTCGGATCGACTCGAACCCGAACCCGGTTCGCTCATCTCTAGTCAACATATTAGCATCCCTATTGTGGTTGCAATGTCTCTGAATCCGTCGCGTAACCGTATGGATCAGACTCACATGGGTCTTTGTACAGCAGACAAAATATGGATACTTACAAGTAGAAATGAGCGAGCACACTATATCGAGTATAGTGATCACTCAAGTATCAGTCTACTCGAAACTACTCAATACTCGAGTGAGTATTTTCTTCAAGCTTTAACATAGTGCATTTCCACAGCCTTTGGCTGGGTTCACTCTTAGGCTATGTTCACACTACGTATCAAACCGGCCGTTCCGTGACCCTGCCAGTCACGTATCAATGGGGCTCATTACTCGAATCAAGCACGCGAGCATTGGAAAATACTTGATTTCAGTAACAAACACTCAAGTATTTTGTTGCTCACTCATCTCTATGTAGAAGTCTTATAGTCAAGTGAAAGTGGCGTAGAGCTGTTCTGTTTGGTCTGCATCTCAACTATTCAGCTCTGTCGCATTTCTATGTAATATTATTCATATAGGTACATCACTAAGACACTATATCAAGGCAAAAGAATTCCTGGCTTAAAGGAGAAGTCCGGCTAAATTTTTTTATTTAAGTATTGTATTGCCCCCCAAAAGTTATACAAATCCCCAATATACACTTATTACGGGAAATGCCCATAAAGTGTTTTTTTCCCTGTACTTACTACTACATCAAGGCTTTACTTCCTGGATAACATGGTGATGTCACTTCCTGGATAAAATGGTGATGTCACTTCCTGGATAACAAAGTGTCATGACCCCACTCCCAGAGCTGTGCGGGCTGTGGCTGTAGGAGAGGATGATAGCAGGGGGACACTGAGGGACACAGGGCACTGGAGGGACACTGAGCATCCCTCTGCCATCATCCTCTCCAGCAGCCACAGCCCGCACAGCTCTGGGAGTCGGGTTGTGACATCACCATGTTATCCAGGAAGTGACATCACCATGTTATCCAGGAAGTGACATCACCATGTTATCCAGGAAGTGACATCACCATGTTATCCAGGAAGTGACATCACCATGTTATCCAGGAAGTGAAGCCTTGATGCAGTAGTAAGTGTAGCGAAAAAAGTGCTCCATAAGCATTTCCCGTAATAAGTGTATATTGGTGATTTGTATAACTTTTGGGGGGGCAATACAATACTTTAATAAAAAATTTTGCTGGACTTCTCCTTTAAGTATACACTGATTATTCATATGTTACACCCATAAGAAAAGATAACCTCCTAAAAGCCAAAGGATATCTGCTAAATGGGACATCTGCTATATGGAACATCTGTAAACAAAGAAGGATGGTCCAAACATCAAAGTTGTATGAACCATATTTCTTGAACATATTTCTGCTGAGCCTAAGGCAAGTACAATACAAATTACAGATGCTCTATTTCCAATAGGGATCAAATATTTCTATTTTTATCTTCGTTTGTGCACAACTCACCAGTTGTTAAATGGCATTAATGTATTCAGCTGCTTTAAGTATTTCCCATAAGGATAGGGTTAGTTATAGGAAGCAAAAAACAATAACAAAAAAAACATGCTGAACAAACTCACATATTCATATGGAAACTGAGAGTGGATGATGAATTTGTAATAATAGGGTTCAATCGAAGGGCTCTCCCACAATGGATATTTATCATCTTCTGCATCCATAGGATTGATGATAAATGTCTGATTGGACCTCAATAGATCACGAAAATGGCGGCCTTGTATCTGCCATCCTGCCCCTCTGCACTTTTTTCAGCAGCCGCATAGATATACAGTGAATTGGTAGTCCAAATGTTGGGGTTAAAAGGGTTATCCAGCCCTACAAAAACATGTCCACTTTCTTCCAGAGACAGCACCACTCTTGTCTCCAGTTCAGGTTTTGTAATTCAGTTCTATTGAAGTGAATGAAGCTTAATTGCAAACTACACCTGAACTGGAGACAAGAGCGGTGCTGTCCCTGGAAGAAAGTAGCCATGTTTTTGTAGGGCTGGATAAAGTGTAGCCAATGGCAGACCTAACCATTTGCAGAATCTCAATACACTGTAAGGGTATGTTCACACTAAGTAAAACAGGCGGCGGGCACTGCCTCAGTGTGTTAATGAGAAGCCTTGTGCGGCTCTTTGCTCAAAGCATTGACATGTCAATTCTTTCCGGCAGATTATAAAATCCGGCAGCCAGCAGGGCCGGGGGGGAAATTGATTGCACTAACTTCACTATCCCCGTGCTCGTGGTTAGTGGCAGGATCAGCCAACAGACCCCTGCAGGGAGGTATTTTCGCCCGAGTTGTGATGGAGATTACCTCCTCAATCCTGTCCCCTGATGTAATCCCCAGCCTGAGGTGGATCTGCTATGATTTGGTAAGGTGAGGGAGACTTCCTGGGTCAAAGTACAGTACTGTAGACCCGCTATGCAGACCATGCCCCTCCTCCACTCCCCCTCCCACCCAGCTCTTAAACCAAAGCAATGCTCTTAAACCAAGTCACAATTTTGAAAACCTGTAAGCTCTTAAACCAAAACGCTCTTAAACCAAGTTACTCTTAAACCAAGGTGCCACTGTACTCGTAATCAATTTTCCCCCAATCCCTCAGACTTCTCCTTTAATATATTATAAGTGCAGAAAGGAAATGTAAGAGAAGATGTCAGACCTCTTGGCGTGGTTATTCTCTTCTTCCATAAAGTTATGATATCATTTTTCTCAACAAACTGTATTCTCATTGTATCCATCGATGTTGCAGTTGAAACAATACAATAAACTGGATGGATGAAAACACCAAAGGCTCTTTAGGGAAAATAAAGGTACTCTTTGGTATACTTCATAGAAGAAGCGAAACCTCTAGCTGTAAATGGATCAGATGTTTCTGAATTGGTTTGGGGTGAATAAAAGTAATTTGCCGCACTGGCCTGCAAAATTCGCAGCCAACCTTCTGGGGTTGTAGGGGAAGCTGGGTTACTTGCTACCTGATTATATTAAAGTCAGTCGTAAACCCTTCAACTCCCACTGAGCATTGGCTAAAGTGCTTTGAAAGTATTGCAGTCAATCATACCTTCGGATCCTTCCCAGTTGGGGCTCAGCAAGGTTTCACTTCAGTAAAAGTGTATCTGAAGGGTAGTCTCTAAATAGATTCAAATCCTGGCCATTTCTGACCGAGTGAACAACGAAAATCAAATTTATATGTTAATTCCTCTTTAAATTCAATTTTCCATTTGAAGTCACAAAAAGGTAGAAAAAAAGGATATTAGAATTGACCCCCCCCCCCCATCTTTAACAATTCATAAATTCTCGAGGCCTCCACACTGTTATAAATGGTGGCAATTTCTTACCCCTGGTCACAGGCTTTCAGAACAAATGGAGAAGAAATAGAAGCTCAATATTCGGCTTTTGGAATGAATTGATAAAACCTGATTAAATACGTATTAATAGGATTCAATCTTTCAAGGTTTTCACTTGCCAGTCATCATCCTGCCTGAAGGAACCCACAAACTGATGAAGAAAACATAGACAATAATTCTGGGCCCACTCAAAGTAGAACTTATAAATTTAATTTATTATACTTTTTTTTTTTTACCATAAACCCTGAATTATTCATTCATTTTGTGCACTAATGACTGTAGTATTCATTGTTATACAGCATAGTATGTTAAAGGGAACCTGTCCCATTGAAAATGAAGGTATCATGTCATAGAACAGGAAGAGCTAAGCTGACATATATTGGGAGATTTATCAAACATGGTGTAAAGTGAAACTGGCTCAGTTGCCCCTAGCAACCAATCAGATTCCACCTTTCATTTTCCAAAGAGTCTGTGAGGAATGAAAGGTGGAATCTGATTGGTTGCTATGGGCAACTGAGCCAGTTTCACTTTACACCCTGTTTGATAAATCTCCCCCATAGTTTCATATATTTCCTTGGATTTGCCATTTATTAATGTAAATATCTGCTTATTCTGTGCTTAAATGGTCATGTGGGCGGTCCTACTCAATGATTGACAGCTCTTTCTGTACAAACTACAAGTATACAGATTCTTGTCAATGAGTAGGACTAAGGATGGTCCGAACCTGCCGAGGTTCGGGTTCGTATGAATCTGAACGCTCGGCATTAGATTCCCGCTGTCTGCCGGCTCCGTGCAGCGGGTGGATACAGCGGCAGGACCGCCTGGAAAACTGGGATACAGCCTATGGCTATGGCTGTATCCCAGTTTTCCAGGTGGTCCTCCCGCTTTATCCACCCTTTCCACGGAGCGGGCAAACAGCGGGAATCATTGCCGAGAGCAGGTTCAGACCATCCCTAAGTAGGACCACCCACTTGACTTTTTAGTCCAAAATAAGCCAAAGTTTATGGTTCTTGGTTTGTGGTTCTTTTTTGAAGTTTTTTTGAATTTTGTAGAAATGATAGTGAAAGGACGGTGAAAAAAAATGTGTGCGAACAACTATGTAAAAATAACGTCCGTTGTTTGCAATATAACATCCATGATTAATTCTGAACATTAATTTGAGGTCCGCGCACAAAACGGATGCAACTTTTTTTTTATCTGCCTATTGTTTTGAGTATTCACCCAAAAATTATTTATTATCTAGGATTTATGCCAAATTTATCATTTGTGACTTGTTAAAAAGTCGCACAAAGGGAATATGTGTGCGGAATTTTTTGGAAATATTCTGCGAATATTCTGTGACTATTGTATTCATAAATTTATGAATAGTTTTGTATAATTAGTCCTAATTACACAGTTACACAGTTTTTTTTGCATCGGGGCCCCATGAATCCTACTTACGCCCCTGGTGTCATTGGTTTCCAGGTAAACCTTTGTACTTTTAGGCCATGTTCACACAACATAAGTTTAGTATCAATCACGGCCGTTGTTGCTGATTTGCAACAACGGCTGTGACGAATACTGAACTTACATTGTGCTGCAGGTAGAGAGAATCCTGGCTGGAGTGTATACACATAGGGGGACATGTATCATCCGGCGTACGGATGATTTTCGGCGGAAAGTGCCGATTTGCGCATTATTTTATTCGCAAATGGCCGATTTGCAAATAAAATATTCGCAAATTGGAACTTTCCGCTGAATGTGCCGGGGAGGGGGTGTGAAGGGGGCGCGATTCACCATCCGTTCTGCCAAAAGATACACCGAAAACCTACTCCAGTCCTCAGCTGGCGTAGGTTTTCGGCGGTGCGCACCAGAGCGCACGGGATTTGTGTAGAGGCAGTCCGCCTCTACATAAATCCCCGTAGCGCCGGAGATGCGGGGACATTTATAAGTCCGGCGTATAAAACACCGGACTTAATAAATGTCCCCCATAGTATACGCTTCACCCGGGATCCCATCCGGCCGCACGAAAAACTGACATTTTAGTTTTCTGCGGCCGGTATTCATTGAACATGTCAGTTCACACAATGGAGCGAGTGGATGATCTTCAGTAACACCGGCCATTCTGTGACCTGGCTGGGTCACAGAATGGCCGGTGTTTTACATAGTGTGAACCTGGCCTTATTAGTAGGTCTGCCTTGTATTACAATTCACTACAGCCTCATCCCATTCATTCAATGGGATGGGACTGAACTGCACTACCAGACATAGCCACTAAAAAAGCATGGCGCTGTCTTTAGCACACAACAAGTGAATTCTATCAAAAAGACGATTCTCAGGGAAGCCGACAGTCAAGACCCCCCCCTCAATGAATTCATTTTCAAAGCTTTAGCACAATCCATCCATTTTACAGAACATGTTTTGCCCTTTAAAACACAATTTATTAGTCTCATAATTTAATGTATAGATTCTCCCGACTCTAGCGGGCAAATGTGAAATAAACGTTACAATCCTCGAAGTAGCTAATCCTGTTTGGCACAGCTAAAACAGGACGGTCATAAAAAGCAATTGTCCATTAGAGTCCATTTAACTTTCATTTAATCAAAGAGAGAGATGGCTGTTTATCTGAGCTTCAAAATCAATAGGAAATCACCGCACACTCACTGCACATCAAGGTGGCAAAAGCTACTAAAGGATTTCCAGGTTTTTTTTTTCTTTCCATTTACCGTTTGAAACACTCATCTGAATCGTCGGATGGTGAAGACCCAGGTCCAGTGGAAACGTCATTTTCTTTTCTTTATGGTGAAAATGACTGCTGACAAAGCAGGAGATGCGGAGCATTGTTATTCCGAGGACAGGGCTAGTTTGTGAAAACTGATGCCAGACCATCTGTCAACAGCTTGGCATCACTTATTTAATATTCCATTAAGCTCTCATCACATTTTGCTGCTGGACACGAATGCAAATATAATAAATGCTGGGGCAGGCAAAAGTATATTGGCATTTTCCTCTTTTTTATTCCCCCCCCCCCGGAATGCATTGTGCACACTCTATACCGCTATATGGTTTCGCTCACAGGAACACAGATCTACGTTGTGACTTTGACACATACATTATCTCTCCATCACGTTGTGCTTTGTTATCTGGACACATGTAGGCTCTGCCCCTCACCCCCCAGCCTTCATCTGGAGATGTGGTTTGCTTGCCTAAGGCGCCTCCCTGTAATGTGAATGTCATAGAATATTTTCAAGTTCAAATCCTCCATTTGACTTTTTTTTTTTTGAAAGCTAAATCAACAAATGGCGATGCAGTGTTCCTGACCTTCCGTGTCTTTGTGGATAATTTATGTATACAGAGGATCAGCTGTCTTGTTCATACATGTATAATTTGGCATCTTCTGGACTGGATTTTGCAATGCAACCTAAGCTGTATATACAGTAAGGCTATGTTCACACATTGTAAGAGACCGGCTGTTCCGTGACCCGACCTGGTCATGGAACGTCCTGTCTCTGAAAAGATTATCCCGGCCGGTACTGCAGTACCGGCTTGATGATCTTTGCAGCCGCAGAGCTCTGATGCGGGCGCATCCATGCTCGCCCGCATCAGAGCTCTCCACTGACCACTATGGAGCGTGCGGCCAGAGCCGTTCGCTCCATAGTGTGCACTGACAGGTCAGTTTTATACGGCGCCGCGAGAGATCCCAGCTGGAGCTCATACTAAGTGTATACGCTCCGGCCGGGATTCCATAGATGGCTAGGCAACGTATCTTTCCGTAAAAAGTACACCCGTTGTTGCCGATTGCAACAACAGCCGTACTTTTACGAAAAGATACGTTTTGTGAACATAGCCTAATTGTTAAAAAGAAACCAAATGGTAGATTCTACCATAGTGTTTGGGATGACAGTGTGGAATTTAAAGCTATTTTTATCGTGACCATAATGAACACCTTAGCAGAACTTGACGGATCTTAAGATGTCGGTAGGGTCCATTGTGTGATGGATGCAGTAGAGCGCTGTGGTTTCTGTTTTGAACCACACTACTGCCACAATATTGTTGTACCTTTGCATCTTATGGGGGATATTTATTAAGGCCAGCACCCCGCCTCCCAATTACCCTGCCCCATTCACTAAGGGCCATATTACACGGGCCGTTTATTACTTGAAAAATCGTTAGATCATTCGGATTTAGACAATAATCTGTTTGTGTAAGAGCAGGCAATGATTAAAAGACCAAGAAGAAATTATTGATCATTTGATAGAATCTGGGCCTATTTTTATTGTTGATCGTTCACAAATCGTTTGAATACTGTTCGGTATAATAACACGTTGTTCAGTTGTTCCTTGGTCAGGAAAGGACGAGTGAAAGGAAGAGGCAGACACCTCCTAGTGAATCTGGCGGGACCTGTGCTTGGAGTGGGAATTCCACAAAAATTTACAATCGCTCGTGAGCAGTTGTAAATTTTTGCCTTTCCATGATGCCTCTGCCCATCAGGCGAGCGGGGGCTACAGCTGGTGTACACGATGGAAAAGGGTCAAACCTGCCTCTTTTTTATGGCGGACACCATAAATGCCCCCCTATATGTTATTTAACTTATGTGGGGTTGGTCTTATTCAGAGAATGGTGGACAGATGTTCGCACGTCTCTTTATGTAAAATAATGGCCATTGTTTTTAAAATAATGGGTGTTATTTTTTTTCCGAAAACAATCAATAATGTTTATGAACATTATTTACGGCCATCATTGTCAAACAATAGCTGCTCTTATGCAAACCCCCCCCCCAAAAAAAAACAATGTGTGAACATAGCCATACTGGTATGGGAAAAATTCCCAGAAGATGCAAGCCCTGAGCTACTGTAAAGTAGAAAACCTGCTATGACCAATCTTTCCGAAATGGTTAAAATTTTTAAAAGAAACAAAATAAGGTACATTTCGACATTTTTGGTTTCATAACAAAATTTCTATTAAAAATTTAGGCTAGGTTCGTAGGTTCACAGTTTCGACCTGGATGTATTACTTCTCTGCGATCTACATTTCCCTGCCGGTTGTTAGGCTGAGTATGTCTTTAGTAACATCTAGATCAGGAGAGAACACAGAAAGTAGAGTTGGGACTTCATTACTGCTATGTGCAAAAGAGAGACAGAGCTTGAGCAAGCCTTAAAGGGGTATTCTAGCAGGGGGGCACTTTTTTGCTGGGACCAGCGGCGGGTCCCGTATCGCAGCACTCCGGTGTCCGGTTCCCGGCCGCTTCCTGGTGTCTGATGCGGGCCGGAGACGTGACGTCTCAGGTCCGCTCAGCCAGTCAGCGAAGGAGGCGGGGTCCGTTTCAAGTCCGCTCAGATCCCGCCTCTGTCACTGACTGGCTGAGCGGACCTGAGACGTATCATCTCGGGCCCGCGTCAGACACCAGGAAGCGCCCGGGAACCGCGGGACCCGCCGCTGGAACTGGGGAAGTGAGTGGACGTCTTTTTCCTCAGCCACCTCCTTCCTGGTCCCAGCAAAAAAGTGCCCCCTCCGATGGAGTACCCCTTTAATGGTCTACATGCAAGCCGTTCTCTATGCTCAAGCTGATTCCCTCCCTTCTCTCACCACTTGTAAAACTGGGTACTTGTTCTTTGTGAGAGTACCAATGTACTGTACATACTGTATGTCCACAGAACTATAGTTTAATCTTTAGTGTTCTTCTCAAGGTTTAGGGGACAACGTTATACGTTATATTTCTCCATTTCTAAGAGTATCCAGAATGATTGAATATTATGAATATCTACTATCAAAGATCTCTTGAATTTCCTGACGCTGGCTGTAAGCTGGCATGCTCTGGCATAACACCCATGTATACCATATTAAAACTGCACTTCATGGGTGAGTCCTCATTTATTCCAGTTCACAAGTGACCTTTACAACCTGCCAGAAATGTCTCCTTAAATGCAGCTTATAATTCTCGAGTAACGTGTATCCGTAATCGTCGTTGCGACTCAAGGAGCTCGGTTACCCAATGGGCTCCTTTACTGCACTGATAGCACAACGTTGAGCACATAAATAATTGTGCATTCTATCATATAACTTTTTAATTCGTACTCGCCGTGCGGGTGGTGCTTTAATCCTCTGATTTTCAATTAAGCAAGACCTTTGAAAATCTTCACATTTGGTTACAAGCAGAACCCATTAAAATGTACTGTATCATTTGAGAAACCTAATCTAATTAATCCTAAGTAGGTATTAATACTAATGCAGTGGCACGGCTTATATTCAGTATACAATCATTAGGCTTTTTACATTTTATATCATTATTTGAGCAGATCCAGTAACCATTCAGGTTGGCAGTACATGGGAAAAATATAAATGCCACCTCGGTCCTGATTTCTGATTTATGCTTTTTTAAATAGCACATCAGAAATAAAGCCAACAATGAGGGCTCATGGGACAAATCGAGCTAACATATGGTGCTCAAACCTCAACCAATACTATGAAGATATTGTGTATGATGGAATTAAATCTTTTTCTTTCAAATCAACTGGTTTCAGAAAGTTATAAGTTTGTAATTTACTTCTATTTAAAAACCTCAAGTCTTCCAGTAATTATCAGCTTCCGTAAGTCCTGCAGGAAATGGTGTTTTCTTTTGAATCCAACACTGTGCTCTCTGCTGACATCTCTGTGCGAGACAGGAACTGTAGCAAATGCCTATAGAAAATCTTTCCTGCTCTGGACAGTTCCTGTCTTGGACACAGGTGGCAGCAGAGAACACTGTGTAAGACTGGAAAGAATACACCACTTCCTGCAGGACATACAGTAGCTGATAAGTACTGGAAGACTTTAAATTTTGAATTAAAAGTAACTAATAGAGATGAGCGAACCTGGAGCATGCTTGAGTCCATCCGAACCTGAACGTTCGGCATTTGATTAGCGGTGGCTGCTGAAGTTGGATAAAGCCCTAAGGCTATGTGGAAATCATGGATATAGTCATTGGCTGTATCCATGTTTTCCAGACAACCTTAGAGCTTTATCCAAGTTCAGCAGCCCCTGCTAATCAATTGCCGATCGTTCGGGTTCGAATCGTCTCGAACCCGAACCCGGTTCGCTCATCTCTAGTAACTAACAAATCTATATAACACCAGCTGGTTGTAAAGAAAAAGATTTTAGCCTGAGTACCCCTTTAAGGATTAAAAATGTACAAATGGCTACACCTTGTGGAGAAAATGATCATGTATCATTGTGTTAAAATAGTTTATAAAAATAAAGCTGCAGCGATACAATCCATGTAATCCGGACACTGATCCAATATGCTCCGTAAGTATTATACAAGTTCACCACCAAACCGGGATACAATGGAGTAAAACATCTGTTCTATTACAACAATATCCCCACAGACGGCACCAAGTTGAAGCATTTCAGTGGTTTAGGACCATGGTGGATATGCCATAGGCCTTGTTGATCTGTTTTGCAGAAAAATATCTAGACCACAACTTAACCAGACTTAGATTACCATAAAATATATGGTAAACGAAAATTACTTATCCTAATATCGTATGAATTTTGGATTGGGAATTCTCCTAAAATAAGGTGCCTCCAAGTTCTTGGGATTGGTGCGGATCTGGGTGGTTGGACTTCCAGCAGTAACATTATTATTATTTATCCTATGGATACGGGACAACATGCCCACATGGGAATCCCCCTTCAATGGCATTATCCTACAGAGAGGTGTAACCACTTTAATACAGGCCAGACTACTCTCAAATATTGACCACAAACCTTAATACAAACCTCACACAGTGTCGGACTGGCCCACCAGAGAATCGGAGGATCCTCCGGTGGGCCCCCAGCTTTAGAGCCTGCACTAACACTGACTGACATGTTGTTTCTCATTGGTGGGTCCCCAGGATCATTTCCTCTGGTGGGCCCCAGATACCCCAGTCTGACACTGACCTCACACCAGATGTTCCCGTTAGTACAGACCCTAGACCAGGCATGCAGATACTCTTCTTCCTTGTTGCTGCTTTCCTCTTGACTCCAAGGTGCCAGCGAAGACAAAACCCACTTATTGTATGCATGCTGTTAACGTGCTTTGCCGAATGGTATCAGAAAGCAGCCACCCTAGAAATAGTCTACTCTTAGAATTTTGACATTGAGAGCACTATGCTAGTGTTGTGCCTGGTATTTGCACAACCTGACCGGACTCAAACCCTCTTAAACTTTTTGGCTACCTGTCTAATTTCACTGTCGGGTGCCAGCTAATAACCACCAGGAACACCTACTACAATGGCCTTATTTTGAGAGGCTTTGTCTGTTCATATAGCTGGTACCATGATGTCACTTCCTGTAAGCAGCTGGACTGACTTTCTCAGCTATAAATTCTAACAGTCCGGTGACATATAGGGCCCTATTACAGGGGCCAATTATGGTGCGGAAAATCGTTATATCGTTCAAGTTTTATTGATAATCGTCCTGTGTAATTGCAGGCAATGATCGAAAAATCGTCCATTTGTCGTTGATCGTTGATTTAGATCTGACTAGAGATGAGCGAACCTGGAGCATGCTCGAGTCGATCCGAACCCGAAAGTTCGGCATTTGATTAGCGGGGGCTGCTGAAGTTGGATAAAGCTCTAAGGTTGTCTGGAAAACATGGATACAGCCAATGACTATATCCATGTTTTCCACATAGCCTTAGGGCTTTATCCAAGATCAGCAGCCACCGCTAATCAAATGCCGAAAGTTTGGGTTCGGATGGACTCGAGCATGCTCCAGGTTCGCTCATCTCTATTTCTGACCCTAAAATCATTTCTAATCATTCGCTGTAAATCCTCATTCGTTCACTAATCATTCAGTGTCATTGCACATTGTTCCTTCTTTGGCTATGTTCACACAAAAAACGTCCGATTTTGGAGAAAAAACGTCCGATTTTGCTATTTAAAAAAACATCCGTTTTTGCAGCAATTTAACTGACTTCAATGCAATTGCATTGAAGTCATTGGGAAGACGGACGTCCTATGCGCACAATGCATTGAAAAACGGACGTTTTTGCCGCGGACGTCAAAACAATGAACATGAACATTATTTTCGGACGTTTTTTGCAAATAGCGGATGTTTTTTGCAAATAGCGGTTGTTCACACACAGTTCTTCTTTTGTCACCGTTCTTTCTCCGTTTTTACTATTAAATTCAATGGATTTTTCAATTAAGCCACCTCCAAAGGCCAGTTAGTAACCCCAATCTAAAATAATGTGCAAACACCCGTCATTGCCAGGCTTTGAAAAACGTCCGTTATGTTAGACTCAAAATAACGGACGTCATTTTAAACGGAGCTGAAAAAAATGTGTGAACATAGCCTTTTGCTGGGATCAGATGAAGTATACAATCGTAGTAATGATCATCATAAAGACCGTAACTAACGACTATCGTCCTGTGTACTATGGTAAGCGATTTCAGGTTAACAATAAAATTTGGTTTGCAATTGTTTATTGGTAATCGGTAAAAATCTCTTAGTCGAAAATGACCCATCCACTTCTGGACCATTGTCAGGCACCATTACTCCTGTTCTCCGTTTTGGCATTGTGTCTATATAAATACTTCCATACTTGATGCATTTTACATAAAACCCAGATATTTAATCAAATTTAAGTAAAATACCCAAATTACTAGGGCCGGGAAAATTACGTATTTTGATCCCAGATTAAAACTATTTCCCATGCAGAGAGAAACATGTGTTTAAGATTGCAAACAAAGGAATAAATGAAAACCTCATCCTGTTGCCAAGCAACAGAGCCAATGATAACACCTAGACAGTGACACTTGAATAAATAAAAAATGCATGGGCTTCTTACAGCTTTTGTAATCGAATGGAAAGTTACATTTTACATACTGTACATATCTTAATTCTGGGTAAGAAACACCGAACATTGGCAGAATTTCCTTTAAGGGTCGTAACAACTACTAATATAATTTGGTATAATTACACAGAAATATGTTGGGAGCCGGGCCATTAAACTTGTAATATTAACCCCTTGAAAGCCAACCAGTAAACTGATAACTGAATTATAAATAATAGCAATTGTATGAGTCCAGAATACACTATCATGGGAGTTATAACTGGTGTTTTCAAGGCAACAATGGACAATAGTCTTACCAGGATGGGAAATATTCCACATAAACATATAATAATAATAATAATAATAATAATAATAAAAAATCAGATACTATATACCATATATACTGGCTCTTTAGGTAAGCCCCCTTCATTGTTAATTATACATCATCTCCTCTCCGACCACTGGTTCCCACACATGGTGCCAGTCTATTGCCAAACACCGGCCCCACACGAGTCACTAGGGGTGGGCCCACTGGCCTCCAGTTTGACAAAAATCCCTCCCGTCTATGCTGTGGCTCCATTAGAATCAATGGCGCTGCATTACAAAGGGGAGGGGATATGGTCACACTGGGGGGCGATGGGCCCTTCCCTAGTGCATAGAGTTGGGGCGGTGCATGGCAAAAGAATGGCGCTTAGCGAGGGAATCAGTGGCATTTCAAGAACTGGACCACACCACCGGGATCAGCTCATGAAAAAAATATAAAAAGAAAGCACTGTACCTGATGGTACATTCGCTTTAAGGTTTTAGAATAATACTTGAATACTGGGAAAGACAACACATCTCACAATTAAAAGCTGATTGTTCATGTCCGCCAAATTTGTTTTTTCTTTTTTTCTTTTTCAGGTAACTGCAAGTGAGCTGCTTATTTTCATTGTACACAATGGAGCGTTACAATAGAAAATATTAATATTTCATTGACTTAGCGTATGCTCACAGAATGGAGAACTCTGCTTGTCGTGACTCTCTGCTCGAGATAAAATACATTCATAGGACATTTCAAACAGATATTATAATTGCCAGAAATTGAATGGGCGTAAAGAGACAAGCATCATTTATGAAAACGATGAAGATTGGTTATCATGTCTGTTTCAATACTCCTCTCGATTTGTCATATAAAATGTTTAGCACAGCAAGAGGCGACAATTAACACAGGTGGCAAAATCTACTTAAAATGATTCAGATGGGGAAATTCAAAAAGGTTTATATAGGAAATGCAGAATTCACAATTTCAAAAATGTTCATTCATGTTTTATGGTTTTTGTGTTTTTTGTTTTCTAGAAATTCCCAACACCAGTCACTATTGCACACATTACAGGCTAACATTTCAGTTTTCTGCAGCTCGCTCAGAGCTTTGTCGTATAGACCGGGACAGTGTCAGTAGAGGATAAAAGATTTAGGCTATGTTCACACACAATATTTTGCTCAGTCTTTTGGTCAGTATTTTTTCAACCAAAACCAGTAAATGGTTGAAAACACAGAGGGGGGGGGGATTTATAAAGATTGGCATAATCATAGGCTGGTCATAACTTAGGCACTGACCCCCTTTCCCCGACCAAATTCACTAAAAGGTGTGTGCCTCTTAGTGAATCTCGACAGCCGGGCGCCCGGACCTGCACTCAATGTTCCAAATTTACACTTGCTTCCTCCTGCAACAAGGTGTAAATCATGATAAATGAGGCGCGGGAGCAGGCCACTCCCTGTCTGGTCGCGCACCCCTCCGAGCTCCACCTGCAAACTCATAGGGCGAGTAGGGCATATGGCAGATGTACACCAGGGAAAAGGAACAAATCTTCGCCTTCTCCCTGGCGTATGCCTTGGGCGGCACCTTCATAAGTGTCCCCCAAAGTGGTTAGGTTCACACTATGTAATAATAATCGTCACTGCGCAAAAAAAGTCAATTATTTTTTAAATAACGGCTGTTATTAGGAAAGACGGCTATCATTTTTTACATAGTTTGGTCCTAGCCAAACTGTGCAAATCTTCCCATTATAGTTTTGCCCTGTCAGTACCACTCCTAGTTTTGGCTACCAATCAGGGGCGGATTACCTTTACCATAGGCCCCGGACTGTTCACCAAGCCTGGGCCCCCCATCCCACTGTAACTATGGCAGCACTAGCCTGGAGTTCATAGTACAGGACAGATAATGTCATGATCTCCTGATTTGTGCAAAATTGCCATAAAAAAACTGTGATTTTTGCAAATCATGCGGAACTGTAGCCAGAAGACAGTACACCACTGAAAGTATAAGTCTTTTTGGGTGGTCATGGGCCCCCCAGGAGCTCAGGGCCCCGGGCTGCCGCCCAAAACGCCCCTATTATAATCCACTACTGCAACCAATACTCACTAAAATACGAAGTGTGAACATAGCCTTTCACTTATTTTTCCATCTCATAAAGTGTTGGCATATCAGTAGAATTATTTCACATTATTTTTCTTCTTACATGTAAATCTAACTAATGAAACTAGCAATTATTAAATAAAACCTTGCCTTTAAAGATGAAGCATCTAACCCGCTGATTTGACATAAGGATGAAGGTAATTTTCTTACCTTGATCCTCAGCACCATTTTAGTAGACTTTATAGTTATAGTATAATCTATCTGCTAATAAGACACAGAACTGTGTTTTAGCAATAGCAAGGGATTTTCCATAATCCCAGCACCCATCCAATCAGCTGTCAACCCCACTGTGATGTCAGCACCTCACCCTGCCCTTCTATATAAGGAGGCGGCCAGTCGGCTGTGTACAGTGGAGGCGGCCAGTCAGGTGTGTATAGTGGAGAGCAGGTTGCAGCAGGCAGTTAGAGCAGGGAGAGCAATACAGAGAGAGAGGGACAGAGAGGAGGGAGGATTGTGGGTGGTTTTCTGTGGGAGCAGTGAAGCCATTGTCCAGTATACCAAGTAACTGGGTGACTGTTGCTCATTATACCAAGTAACTGGTGCTGGGTGTGCATTATAGGAGTGAACACAGTGTCCATCTTAATACCTCACTGGGTGCTCATTTACCAATGTCCACTACTGTCTGCTGATTCCCATAGCGGAAATTGAATGACTGACATTTTCCAATTTCTGATACTGTTATAGCAACAGCTACTGAAAAAAATTGTTTTAATAAAAATTTGTATGTGATTCGTGAATATTCGGGAATTTGTGTGAATGTTCACAAACTTCTCGAAATTAATTTCCAAGTGATTCACTCATCTCTAATCACAAAAATACAATAAATAAATAAAAATAATAGTGATAATAATAATTTAGCAGATGCCTTCAGATGTGCCACAGCCTACAGCATCCAACGGTTATTGCATAGATTTTCATTTTATCAGTTACCCACCATGAAATGGATGCATTAAGCTCATTCTATGTGAAAACTCTTGGGCTTAGATCAAGTGATTTGAGCTTTTTATCTCTATCTGTTTATTTTCCTAATGAAACACAATACCGTCACTTGTGAAGTTTTCTGAATCTCACGGCAAACAGGACTTACATTAATTTTTATAATACAGCTTATGTGCCAGCAGGCACGTCTATTAAGCCATTTCTTCTTTCCTAACGGCTCTAATATGATAAGGTACTGTAATATTCTTTACGCAGATTTTTAGCCTTTTACTTGACTGCAATGACTTTATGGAGATAAGGCAATTACTGGATGCCGGGCACAGAATGATGTTCAGACTCAGAAACTGAATATCCATGTTTCATTCCACTTATCTAGGCTCTACAGCTGTTGATTCCAGAGATCAGAATTCAGCGAAAATTAATGTGGAGTCCTTTTTGGATTCGGTGATTTAAGAGTACAGCCTAGTGAAAAGCCGTCACTGCTGTCTGACATTACACTATATACTGCTCTGGCAGCTACCACATCGCCCAAAGGTTTCATATGGGTTTGATGCTTTTTTAAAGTTTAAATCTGGATGATAAATGATAAATGACTGGGCACTATATATAGAGATGTGTAATGGATGGACTTAACCGTAATACAATTACACAATTCTGCACTGTAGTGCAGCTAATAAATATGAAGATATCGCCATTATTTCACCATTAGATAATTAGTATTGGGTTGTTAAGACATTTTGGATATGTCTTATGTCCTATTTAAATATTTACATTTTTGCTTCTAATATGTGCCATGAAAATGAGTAGTGGAGTGCTGATTGTTGGGATTAGGCTGACTGTGTCACAGTGTACCCAAATCATCACCCAAAATAGCATATGCACAGAAAATGGTAGCACATCACGAAAATCTTTATTATAACACTGACATAGATACAAAATACCACATAAATATATGAATGTACAGGAGTAGTAATGTGAGGGAGACAACACCCCAAATATTGCTCTACATTAAAAACACTAAAATGTCACCATAAGTCCTGCTGGTGTTCCAGCCGGGACTAATCTACCACTCCGACTCTGGACCGTATGTACAATAACAAAAATCCAACATCTCTACTTAGACAGAGACCCAGTAAAACAAAATATAACCACAAATAATGGAGCATAGGGAAAAAATTGGAAAAGATCACCATATACAGTCCAACAGAATGAGAGTCAGATGGGATAAGAAATCACCCCACGCGTTCCGCCGTCTAGCGGCTTCCTCAGGGATGTGGCCAGTAAGGTGAGGGGCATAATATATATATATATATATATATATATATATATCTATACAACATGTGAGAGCAATTACAGATTAGATGAAAAATCATACCATGTGCAGGAGAATCAAGCATCTCAAACATGTCCGGCGCCATCTTGGAAGAGCTGCACATGTGCAGTAGCATCAATAAGCTGCCACTGGAGGCAGAAGTGTATGGGCTTCAAGAATATGGCAGCCGCATATATGACTACAAAAGCGATTGAGAAGCCGGCGCCATTTTGGAGTAGTCACGCATGTGCATTAGCATTGGAAGACATTGTCACTAGAGGTAAAAGTAACCAGACTACCAGAATATGGCAATCACCATAAATATAAAGAGAAGCCGGCGCCATCTTGGAGTAGTCATGCATGTGCATTAGCATTGGAAGACATTGTCACTAGAGGTAAAAGTAACCAGACTACAAGAATATGGCAATCACTATATATACATATACACATGCATACACATATACACATACACACATGTATACATACATATATACACATATATATACATATATATATATATATATATATATATATATATATACATACATACATACATACACACACATACATACACACACACACACACACACACACACAGAGGCCGGCACCATCAGTGTGACACTATATAGGGACCCTGGATCATATGCCTAACTATGCGAACTATAAACTGATAACTGTCCATATGTGTGTGAAGCCAACCTCTCCATACAGACCAAGATACGTTATGGCCATCAATGCCGCTAGAGGTGATATACTTATACAGGCCAACAGGAAATGGCCATCAGTACCATTCAAATAGTGCGGAGTACAAATAGTATATTCAAAGAGTGAATAGGTAGACAGTTGCTAACTGGCGTCGGCAGTATATATAAATGATCTAACACATGCGCAATAGCAATGATGAATATCTGTATATAAAGTATCGTCGACGATATTAATAAATCTGGCGCATGCGCAGCGCCGTAATAGTAAAGTGTATCTAAATAAGAAACAAGTAAGATTGTGGCGCCATTCATATTCAATAGAAACATATATAGGGCGGAGACAAGATTACGGATCATCCCCTGTCCAGAATGATTAGGTACGTCATATTGTTATGTTGCTATGGTACCGATCATAATTCAATGTAGCCCCTTGGCATAATTAAATGCGGCGGATTACTGATTTGCTATATCACACACACAACATAATTAGATGCGACAAATTACTAAGTAACTATATCGACACATAGCATGATTAGATGCAGCGAACTACTGGGTCACTATATCACGCATAACGTAATTAGATATGGCGGATTACTGGGTCACATATAGCATAGCCAAAATACTGCAATATCACATATAGTGCCAATCGATGCCGCATAATGTAATGATGTCACATCTGATGTAGTCAAGTGCAATATATTGCTAGAACATCCCATTTGGCATATCACTACAGTGCCTCATATGATGTGATATAAGTGTGAACTTGGCTCCTATCCTGGAAACCATATGTGACAATTGTGATCAGCACATAAATATCAGAAAAGAGTAAATCAAGTATAATGTGTGATCCAAGTATTAAATAGTATTAATATATTCTCCTGCACATGTATGAACAATAGTGAATCAAATAATGTACCCAAATAGCTCCTATGGAAGGTTGCATATCGAGAGATATGGCCACCTTAACCTTTTCTTAAATTTAAAGGGGATTTTTTTTTCCCTTCAAATCAACTGGTGTCAGAAAGTTATATAGATTTGTAATTAATTTCTATAAAAAAAAAATCTCAAGTCTTCCCATAGATATTAGCTACTATATGTCATGCAGGAAATGGTGTTTTCTTTTCAGTCTGACACAGCGCTCTCTGCTGACATCTTTGGCTGAGACAGGAACTGTCCAGAGTAAGAGAGGCTTTCTATGGGAATCCTCTCTCTCTCTCCTGCTCCGGACAGTTCCTGTCTCGACCAGAGATGTCAGCAGAGAGCACTGTGTCAGACTGAAAAGAAAACACCATTTCCTGCATGACATATAGTAGCTAATAAGTATTGAAAGATTTTTTTTCGTAGAAGTAAATCACAAATCTACATAGCTTTCTGACACCAGTTGACTTGACAGAAGAAGATTTTCGCTGGACAACCCTTTATTTAAAGAGTAGGTTTATGTTGCCCTGTCTAAGGGTAGCTGAAGCTGAACAGAATGATGTATTACTTGTATGGTTTTGTGCAGATGATTTAGAGAGATCCCCCAGAATAACATGGACAATAAGTAGTCCCCTTCATTTTGTGCGTGCTCTTCAGTCCTGGATATTCATGAGCACCAGCACACAGTCACTGATTGGCAGTTCTACTATCTTTACTGTAAATAAGAAGACAGCTGTCAATCAGTATCTGGGGGCAGAGGGAGTGTTGTGGCACAAAGCCCTGCATATTAGAAGAATTAGGAAAACAGAATTATGGGTGGTGAGTGACAGATTCCCTTTAAGGATTCCAATTTCTCATTATAGAAATTCAATACCATAGTGTGGCATTTTAGCAAATCCTTCAACAGGTTGCAATTCACAACCACAAACATGGACACAGATAGCATAAACATTTTCTGGTAGAATGTCACTTTTTTTTTTCTTATCTTTTCCTTTTTGGTTGGGCGGGGGGATATATTGAGCCATGAGGAAAACTAAGGAGGGATGCAAGAACATAAGAGCATAACCGCTGCTTTCTGCTATGGGCTGCCCGGACGATCTAGCGATCACCCTGGATACCCCCACCCCCCCAGCAGCTCCCTGTGTCCCCACTGCACTTACCTGCTCGCCGCTGTAATTGTGGCGGCAGCGAGTGGGGAATCGAGGAGTAAACGAGTCCTGATATTGCTCGTTGGCTCCTCTCAGTGGCCCTGTGTAATAGGGGCTTAAGAACTACTTTTAAACTATGGTTCATACAGAAGTATATTAAGACACACTATCTCTATATATTGGGTGCAGTACCAGGAAGATGTCTGTTCCTGGAAGCATTGTCCCATAATACGGGACTATGGGGGACATGTATGAAAACGTGAAAATGCCTTTTTTAGGCGCAGATGGGTCTGTTTTGCGTAAAAATATTCGCAAAGGGTGTTTTAACAAATATTTTTTTTGCATCTGCCCCATCTGTGCCACCTTCGCCAGTGGGGCGGAGAGGGGGCGTTACGGGGGGTGCGGCTGCATGCAGAGGGGACGCGGCCTCTGCATGCGCTGCATTAAAAAAAATCATACTGAAACCTATGCCAGCTGTGAGCTGGTGTAGGTTTCAAAATTTCCGCACGGACGGGCTCCGTGCTCTCAGGATTTATGTAGAGGCAATGCGCATAAATGTCCCCATATGTGTATCGGGACTGTATATAGGAATACAGAGCTATAGGAATTCTGTTTCTCTCTCCCATATGCATGACATCTAATAGTTACTTAGCACAATTGTCTGCCAGGACGGTCCCTGTAATAAAAGCTGGGGTTGAAGAGAATGAGTTAAATGTATGCCAGAACACATGATGTCAGAAATATCTCGAAATCCGTTCTAGGGAAACTCGCATGGATTATTAACATATAATATGTTATGTCCATGGACTTCTTCTAGGAGAATGCAATCACAAAAGCGAAGAGAGTCCCGCCATTTCCATGTCAGCAGCGCTCTAAATTTAAACATGTCAAAGGATTTCACATAGGCAAAAGGAGCAGGAAACAACAGCAAGAGTGAATGGTTACTTATGAATTATTAAATGTGTTCTGAATAGTAGATTTGATACTGTAAACAGACATAAAATTTGCAAGTCATTTTACATTTTAAAAGTGAACCTGCTGAAAGAAACTGGAAATATGGCGAAACCTTCAACTGAGAAATAAGGGACTATGTTTTCTCATTTTCATATCGGATACAAAGCCAAATCAATTAATATGACCCTATACACTAGTATAAAGGAATAGAACTGTAACCGGTTAATAAAATCATTGTAAAAGAGTAATACTACTGTGTAATATACTGTGTTATGCCCAGTACTGGCTATTAAAGGAGAAGTCCGTCTATTTCTAAAATGCAGCAGCCGGCATGGGCAGGGGGTAACCTTTTAGGAAACTACCTCTCCCTGCGTCCACGGTGAGAAGTGGGATGGGCCTCAGGACCCCCACCAGGCTTCGGGATCTCTGGGGTGTCTACGTCATGACCCGGTTGATAGACTGGCCGCTCAGCCAGTCAGTGACTGGGACAGGATACCGCTCTAGTCACTGATTGTTTGAGTGGCCAGTCCATCAGCCAGGACAGACATCACAACTCAAGGGAAAATGCCATCCAGCGGGGGTCCCTTGGCCAGTCCCGCCACTCACCGTGGTCATAGGGAGAGGTAAGTTCCTACTTTTAATCAATTTCCTCTCTGCCCCTGCCAACTGCTACATTTTGGAAATCGCCAGACTTCTCCTTTGAGGACCGGTGCATTACTTTAAAGGGGCATTCCACTCAAACATACAGTAACTTGTGATACGTTGCTGCCCATGGTGAGACTAACAATTCCTTCCATACTTGTTATCATCTATTCATTCTCCTTCTCCCAGTTCTCAGCTGTTGTTTTCTGCATTAGTGGAGATGCTGCACAGCTGGGGAACAGGGACAGGTAAGTAAAGCTTCTTTACTATGTTACCCCTGCTCCCCTGCCCCCCCCCCCCCCTGGATTTTCCAACTTTGCCCCCTAGTACCCCTTTAAATAGTTTAAACTAAGTACTTTTCAATATAATCGTATTTTGGTGCTTCCATCAGTAAGGCGGGAATGCTACCTTTTGGCATCAGACTATTAGTGACAAAAAGTTGTATTAATCAACTAGAAAGCTTCTACCATAGACTAATTTCTACGATGAAAACGAAAACAAGATAATGTGGTACAATTACATTTATGTTCATTATGTCAGAAATACAGAAATGTAAAATCATGAGGAATAATATAAAACGGTAATTTATCTTGATATAAAAGGAATGAAGCTTTTAGTTAGTTTGCCATAAAGGAAAATATTCGCGAAACTTTCTGTAGTTAGAATATTTGAAATGTCTAACTCTTTCCTTATTAAGACATTTATGGTGACTCTTGTAGTGTCAGTTCTGTTTCTCCCTGTGTAGGTGTTAATGTAATCATGTCTCTGGTAAGGTCATTTGGAGCACTGCTTCACCCCCAGAGCGCTGCTCCGCCCCCAGAGCGCTGCTCCACCCCCATAGCGCTGCTCTGCCCCCAGAGTGCTGATCCACCCCTCAACCAGCCCGCCTCTACTAATAATTATCAGTGGCGCGGGACTGATCGGTGCTCTAGTGGCAATAATCCCATCCCCGATGCTCCTAACGGCCTTACCGGAGGCAGAATTACATTAACAACTGCATGGGAATGGTGCAGAGGATGAAGCAAAAAGACACACCTCCATCCTCAGCGCCCAGTGCGAAATAGGGAGCTATAGCAGGTTAAATTTGTCTAACCTGCTGATAGTTCCTCTTTAAAGTGAATATACCACCAGGTACATTGCTTTGGTTATTTTACCTTAAAAGGGTTGTCTAGCGCTACAAAAACATGGCCACTTTTGCTCTGCTCTTGTCCCCAGATTGGGTGGGGTTTCAAACTCAGTTCCATTGAAATAAATGGAGCTTAATTGCAAACCGCACCTGAACTGGAGACAAGAGTAGGGGGAAAAGTGGCCATGTTTTTGCGGCGCTGGATAACCCCTTTAATGGATCGGCAACACGATGCTGGTGGCGTGGTCCTTTCTTTGAACCGCTGCCTTTTTCCTGTGAATGGCGCCAGTCTTTTTTTCGGGAGCACTGCCGGGCCCCGGAGAACTGGAAAAAGGTCAGCTGGATCCTGGTGTGATGAACCCCCTCCTCTCTGTGACTCAGCTCCATTGATTCTAGTAGAGCCGCATCACAGAAGGGAGGGGAGATCTTCACACTGGGAGTTGGCAGGCCTGTTCCCAGTGCCCCAGAGCGGGCTGGTGCTCCCAAAAAGACCAGCACCCTGCGCGGGAACTGGGCAGCAGTTAAAAAAAAAAAAAACGTGCCACCAGCATCTCCGGCACCGATCCATTAAGATGCAATACCCAGAGTGATGTATCTGATGGTACATTCACTTTAAAAAGAACCCTATTAACTATAGGAACATATCCACACCTTAAAGAATCAAGATAATTTGTTTCTATTATCTGATTACATATAACAAATGGACACTATGAAAGACATTAAAGAGAAGCCCTTTATTGTATTCTTGGCATGTTATATATAGAGGTATAATAGGCCTGCTTTTGTAGGGTAAACCATTACAATACTTCCCGGGTGAATAGCAGTGGGCTAAGAGTTGAAATCTGTAAAAACTCAAGAATAAAGGATTTCATTAGAGAGAAAAAATGAGAGCTAACATCATGTACTTTCAGCAATCTTATCAGTCATCTGAATACTTTCTGCCTAAGGTAGGAAGGCACAAGAGAAATGAGCAGCCCAAATGTCACATAACAAAATGTATTGCTCAGCTTCTCTCTATAGTTTTCAGAGAAATATGTTGGAAAATTTCCCATTGCCCTATTTTAACAAGAAATGATCTTTGAGAAATAATAAAAAATAAAAATTGTGTGATATCACAGAATGAAGCAGATCTCCATTGATCAGATAGCGATGATCCCTCTGGGCCCGCTCCGCTTCATATAGAACGCTCACATTATATAAAGCAATAAGGAATGGTCTCCTTCTTTAATTAAGAAAATTGTGCTTAAAATGATCACACGGCCCCATATCTCCTCATTACATCTTCCTCTTAACAGAAGCAACTGTGGAAGCCAGAAATAGCATTCATTAGTATAGAGTGTAAGCATAGCAACACTGGCATTGAACTAATACACCTTAAAGCCATGAATTCTGACACGCTCTAGACTTGGTAGTCAATGTAGGAATTCTGTACCTCCTGATTTTCTGTGAACGCGACCTAGCAATCACTGCTAACCTATTCTACCACCTCTTAAACCACATAGTGAAAAGAGCTAAGAAGCAACCCTGGCAGCCAGAAATAGCATTCATTAGTATAGCTTGTGAGCATAGCAACACTTATGGCAAGTAAGACGCCTTGTAGCAAAGAAATTTACACTTGAGACAATGAAAGATGCCTGCTCTTCTCCATCTGTTATGAACATAGCCTTTTTTGAACTGATAACCTATTCTACACCAATCTAAAGCTACCTATTAAATAGACTATGTCAACAAGCTTTGCATAGAGCAATAGGGCAAGTGAATATAAGGAACTCTTTAATATATCTTATCAGAGAAAAATGTCTCCTTCGTCACTTATCTTCACCTTTGCTCTTGCTCCTTTCCTTCTTATATTATCATTCACTCTGAAAAACTGCTCAAGTCCATCTAGAGAGGGGTCAGCTTGCTAAAATATTAGGTTACTTCTGCCAATAGAAGTTGATGAGGAGGGGAAGGAGGAGGAGGAGTGGCTGGAGATAGACAATAGGAAACAAACTGCAGGTATTGGATGTTACCCCAGTGCTGGATTCACTGTCTACACTGTACAGTTCTGCTTTAAAATGTCCATAGAGATATAGATGAGCAGGATCTTGACTCACTACTCCAAGATTTGGAGACTACAGAGCATA
Organism: Dendropsophus ebraccatus; assembly: GCF_027789765.1. Taxonomy (NCBI): domain Eukaryota; kingdom Metazoa; phylum Chordata; class Amphibia; order Anura; family Hylidae; genus Dendropsophus; species Dendropsophus ebraccatus. The sequence goes on from NC_091464.1 coordinate 18,904,237, forward strand.
AATTTGGAGAAAAATTTGATATGATGGCCAATAGTTTTGAGTGAGCATGCTCGGACGAGCATAATGCGCGATCGATTTTCAGAATGCCCAACAGGAATGTTGTTTAAATATTTACCCTATTGTATTGACACAGTGTGTCAGTACAGTAGTACTAACCGTTTCGGAGCTCCCGCCGGGAGCTCATGGCTCTTTAAATACTAATTCTAATTTTTGTTTACTTGGTTAACACATCCCTTCAAGGGACAGAAATTAATACAAAAAAATAATTGGAGATTAGAACTCCGGCGGTCTACTGTCAATTGGTGGTATACCACCAGATTTATAATGTGTCTTGCAGTTAGGTAATACAGATGATCAAACAGGGCCGAGGTTAAGGTCGTACAAACACGAACCATCAGCATTTGACTCCCGCTGCCTTCCTGTTCCATGGGGAAGGTGGAGACAGCCAGAGTACCGCCTGGAAAACAGGGATACAGCCTAGGTACTCGGGCTGTCTCCACCTTCCCCACGGAACGGGAAGGCAGCGGGAGTCAAATGCCAATGGTTCGGGTTCGTACAAACCAGAACCTCAGCTCTGTTCGATCATCTCTATTAGGTATTACATATTTTAGATCTAATTTTTGTACATTTCATATGCACATCCCTTCAAGGGACAAACAATTTGAACAAAAAAAATCAATAGTTAGACCAGGCACCACCCTTCTTTCTGACAATCAGGGGGAACCTTAATAAATGCTGGAGTCTTACATTGATTTCATTGAGCTTATTACTTGCGTTGAGCACTACAGCATTGAAAAATACTTGACTCAAGTAATGAGCACTCAAGCATTTTAGTACTTGCTCAACCCTAGTGGACACTAATAATTAAAAATGTAAAAAGCTACCTGAAATGAGAGCTGTGCTTAAAATCAACACAACCTGGGAAACTAAGTCTAGGAAATTTCAGGAAACTCACAGTTATGGCCATACTAAATGTTAATCATCACCAGATTCAGAAACTGACGGACTCAAGGTATGGAAAGCTTACAGATTATGGAACACAAGGGTGGCCATGTTGGTCACTGATTTATTTTAGATCCCCCCCCCCTTTTCATAATTCCATGATATTTTATAGTTGCCCAAAAATTACATACACATATTCTCCAAATAAAGCCAAAAATACAGCTTGCCTAATGATATATTTCTCTGTTGACTAATATCTTTTTCTTACTGGTATTACAGTCACATAACAGGCATCACAGGAGACCTTATACTTATACTGTATATTCCAACGTCTATAAAAAGCCAGCAAATTCGACACACGAATCGCCGATTTACATGCACGCACTTGTTTCATTACCAACGGGATATCCATTTTCCATAACCTTGTCCCGATTATAACATTTTATTGTGAAGATATCCTGAACACGAACCTTGAAAATAGGATCAGATATCCTTAAGCTACTCATGTGTACAAGTAATGGTGCTCAGATGCAATACAGTGCGGAGAGCAGAAAGTGTAAGCGGAAATCGAGGGGCTATAAGCATTTCTTGCACATAAAAGGATTATTCATCGCTCCACACAGCCCCAATCACGGGGACAGACGGCAAAGCTGCATTTTTCCTGTTACATTTTAATGTCTGTGCATATAAGGTTAATGGGATAATCTTCATCACGCCAGTTGTTCCTCTCATTCAAGTTAATGACATAGTGTTTAATGTATACACAGACCTCCCTGGCTCCCAAGACGTAATATAAAAAGTCACCTTCATCTCATCAACAGCTCGCTAATCAAGAACGCAGGTAGCAGCAAAGTGCACACACAGAATACACAGAATTCTAATCTGTTGTTTTACTTCAGCCCTATCTCCTCTAATTGATTTTGTGTGTCTGTGTAAGCAGCTTAGCAAAAAAAAGGAAAATGCATCTGAAATCCAGAGGGACTGTCATTAAATGTCATCGTACAAGCATGGTAATCTACCTGAAGGAAAGAAATCAAGGGCTCCGAGGCTACCGCAAGGCTCTTAGACGGAACAGAAGAAGTGGAACACTTACCCCAGAGTTGTCATGGTAACGATGGTATACCAAAACGAGGCCGGGATGCTGGTGAACTTGCTGGACGATGACCCTTTTTCCGCATAAAACATCACAGTGGCAAAGATAATGATTGCCATTGTCAGTGAGAACAGAAGGAATCCCAGTTCAGAGGCACAGCTCTTGAGCGTATACCCAAGGATCCGTAAACCCTGGGAGTGGCGGGAGAACTTGAAAATTCTGAAGACCCGGAAAACCCGTAGGGTGACAAAAGCGCCACTCACATCCTCGTTGTTGGTCATGACTAAGCCGATGTAGTAGGGCATAATGGCCACCACGTCGATGATGCTCATGACGCTTCTCATAAATCTGTATCGACTCGGGGCTGCAAAAAGTCTCAAGAGGTACTCAACTGTGAAAATCATGACACAGGCAGTGTCCAGGCAAAAGAAGGCTACATCATATCTTTCACCACAGGGAAGCTCCTTATTTCCAGGCACAGTGCCACAGGGAACAGTCTCAACCACATTGGTGATGACGGACACTGCAATAAAGAAGCCAGTCACATAGTAGAAGACTAAGGCTAAAGTGCTGGTGTGGGGATTTTCAAAGGCTCGCCACATAGTTTGGCGTAAATTAAGGTCGGGCATGGCTTCTTGACTGTTCTCGAATTCATTGTCATCCATTAGCCGTTCCGCATTCTCTCTTTTCCTGTCTTTATATTCTTCATAGCAGCAGTCGCCTATTATCTCGGGTAATATGCCATAGAAAGCCAGTTCTTCATCATAGGCAGAGATGCATTCATACCTGGGGTAGTGCAGCTTGCCAGTTCTGTAAAAATTTAGAATACTCCTGAAGACTTCAGGATCACGGTCAAAAAAGTATTCCTTGGTCTCCTCATTGAAGAAAAAATCTTTCTCTGTGCTTCCAAGTAGGGTGTCTGGGTATCTTTCCAGGGTAGTTCGCCACGTTTGGAACCTTCTTCCACTAACATTGAGTATTATCAGCTCATCTTGTTTTTTGTTTTTGTCAGCTGGTGCCAATGGCATGGGGCAATTGGCCACTGGCATCCATCCAATGGCGGCAGCCCTCGCAAAGGGCAGCCATGCTGCAACCCCGGAGGCCATGATGGCGCCAGTACTTTAAAACCAGCTTGACTTCAGATCAAGACCATCTGCAGAAGAAGAAAAAAAGAAAGTCAATATCATCTTAATAAGGAATATTTGGAAACGTGCATTAAAATTTTGTCATTTGTCTACGAAGGTAATTGTAAAACACATAAAATTCAGAAGCGTAACCAGGTAATCATTATTTTCCACTTAACCTTCAAAATGGCCAGCTCTTAATGTGTGCACAAGAATATTTTTGTCTCCGACCCTGAAAATATTGATTTATTCTATTAATTTCCAAGAATCACAGAAGGCCAATAAGTCTTCCTTTTAAATAATCTGCTATTGATTAAAATCTCCAGAAGATAATGGAATAACATGCATTGTGAACACAAAAGTACCAATAGTGCTAAAGCCACAGACTAGTATGAACAACATAACATTCATATAGCAATGCATGAACTGCACAGGATATGTTTTTCTCACTGTATGTGTATGGAATTGCACAGTCAACTATGATTTTTCATATCACAGCAAAAATAGGTGAATGGGGCCTTATGGATACATATATGCTAGGATCGTCACCCTGCTTATACTATACAGTACAACAACCACAGGGCTATAACATGATTTGCACAAGCCAATAAATATACCAAGATAAAGGGGAATACCATGCTCGGTATACTCATATGGATAAGTGGTGCCATCAAAACCCATCAAAATTAATTGATATATTAAATAATAAAGAAAACAGTATGGGTCGAGAGTTTAAAGGGTGAGCTAACAAACTAGTTTTGGCCATGTAAGTAAGTGTTCTCCACTAATGATCGGCCATAAGTATCAGAAAAACTTGACTTGACCACCTTGTGCCATTACGGTTGCTTATACAAACCCATGAGTGATACCATCTTTAGGGCTATATTCAGAGAAAAACGAACATGGCACTCACCAATAACAAACAGCATGAAAAATGTATTCCATAATGGGAAACGGGGTGTGGACTGATAAGTGGGCGACGACCATTTCCCGAGCACACAACACAGGGGTGCTTCCTCTTTGCTGTTCCTAGAAGAAGCACACCTTTGTTGTGTGTGCACGAAATGTCACCCACTTGTCAGTCCACATCCCGTTACCAGTTATGGAATTCATTTTTCCTGTTGTTTGCCTCTCATCGGTGAGTGCCACAGTCATTCTTTCCGGAATATTACATTTGGACTATAACTATGTATTGAGCTAAAGGGGACTTTTGCCATTAATCACACTGCACATTGTGATAGTTGGTAGTGCCGAGATCTTTTCATTCGTCATGGCTGTATCTTTAGGACTATGTTCCAAGTGAGGGATCATAGCGGGGAAAGGCAGCTGTCTCATAATATTGACAGTGGCAAATAATGATTATTTGCAGCCATCAATATCATAAGGCGGTCTACCTCCCCCGCTATGATCCCGTAGAGGGAGCATAGCCAAAGTGTAAAATCCAGTACATTTAAAGTTTTCTATTTTGCAATTCTTTATCATTGTTCACTTGTAGTTTGGCCTGAGTACTCCAGTCCACACACATGGCCTTTTAAATGATGACACCTTTTGCCCAGCAGGTTTTTTTTTTTCTTTTTCAATCAAATGTGACGGCATCTGCTTTGCAGAGCCTATACTCATGTTTTGCTCCTGTCATTGCCGCTGTCTGTCTAAGCCATGTTTATCTAGGTCTATCGAGAGAACAATAGAGCTGTCATTCTGTCCTTTATTTACATCCACCATCAAATATTATAAAGACACCACCTAAGGGGTATTCCATGAATATAGAGCTAAAAAAAAAAAACTGCTATGTGATGGAAGGGTTCCTTTAAGCAACCTTTACAATGAAACATATGGTGAAAAACATGAGACCGGCCTGTTTTTTTTAGAAAGTAACCGTTAATGGGCAAGGCTCTCTTCAGATGTCGCTGTTATTTTATATAAGCTTTGACATCTCTGTAATCGATTGTACATTACTGTATGAACTGTGGTAAACCACACAAGTATGATATAAACATGCGGTGAATAACTTGTTCCGTAACAGTAATAGACATGCTGTTTATCATGACCAAGGCAGAGTTAGGCTATTTTATATCAGGAAGCAATCTCTGGAGTTACGTACATTAATATGTGCCTAGGAAATATGTGTCTTTTTAAATTCTAAATGGTAGACTGCAGGTAAAACTTAGGAGCCTATCAATAGTGTTGAGTAGTCATGAGCGAACATCTTGATGTTCAGTTCAGATCCTGAATACGAACATAAAAAAAATTATCGTGATCCGCACGGTTTGTATTTGCCGAACAAATAACGAATGTACAGTAGAAGCGCACGGTTTGGTGCACACAGGTTATCAGGTGCAAGGCATAAAATACGTAATAGCGGAGCAATTAGGAGGTGTGTATGTTTTATTCGACCGCACATATATGCCCAATGACGTGCATACATGTATGGCGCAATATGTGCAAGGAAGTTTGGGCCGCAGCGTACAGTCAGCTCAGCAAGTCAAGATGCCCCAGCGACATTGGCCTTGGAGAACTCAAATACATTGTGAGGATAATGGACAGGATGGACACCTGGTCACTTCAGGGTTAAGAAATGAATCCTTATAGTGCTTTCTGTCATCCTCCCTACACTGACAATTTCACAACGTTCTAAGCACTACTCGGTCAGCTCTCCCTCCCTACACTGACTAACTACCACTGTGAATATTGCTGCCTAACTAAATTCAGATGCTGTCCCTGCTCCTTTTACTCTCCCTACTGAACGGCACAAGAATCATGAAAAACTGTGAGAAAATTTGCCTCAGCGTTATGTTTTTATCGCATGTATGTAACGTACGTAATGACGCTAATAATACAGCCAATGATAGTAATGCCAGTAGTGAACATGGCTACTACATTACCTGATGTGCCCTTCCTTCCCCACACGTTCATTGGCTCTTTCAAATTGGTGGGAGGAAACTTACATCACAAGATAAACGTTTGCATTTTCTAAAATGATGGTTATAACCATTTTGATCAACAAACAATTAGCGTTATGTGCGTACGAACATACAAACATTTACGAACATGTTCGCTCATCACTATTGTTGAACGGACCTGTCAAACTGTTTGGGTTTGGCAACTTTCTCTGAACTTGAACATTGGATGCTGCCCTAGACTGCCAGGAAAACATGGACTCGGATCTTTCCTTCACTCCTCATATTAAATCTCTTTCACGTTCCTGTAATCTGCATCTAAAAAACATCTCTAAAATCCGTCCCTTCCTTCCTGTCGAATCTGCTAAAACTCTCATTGTCGCTCTTATTCATTCCCGTCTAGACTACTGCAATTCCTTACTAATCGGCCTTCCTTCCTCTAAACTCTCCTCTCTCCAGTCCATTCTTAATACAGCGGCCAGGCTCATCCCCATGTCCAGCCGTTATACAGATGCCTCCCCCCTGCGCCAGTCACTACATTGGCTCCCTATTAAACACAGGAAACACAAACTCCTCCTGCTCACCCATTAAGCTCTTCACAGTGCTGCACCTCCCTATATCTCCTCCCTCATCTCTGTCTACCGCCCTACCCATGCCTTACGCTCCTCTAATGACTTACGACTAACATCCACCTCTCACTCCCGTCTTCAGGACTGTACCGGAGCTGCACCAGTTCTATGGAATGCATTACCCAAGACTGTCAGACTCACCTCCAATACTCAAACGTGCCCTCAAAACTCATCTGTTCAAGCAGGCTTACCAGGTTCCCTAATTTTCACTGCTACCCTCAACCCCCCCCCCCTTACACACACACACACACACACACACACACCTCCACCACCACATACACACATACATATACACACACCAAGCATTTAAGCACTTAGACCTGTGCATGCAGGCATTGACTGGTGACAGGTTCACCCACCCTTACCTGCACTGCCTTATTTATATAGATGGCTGGACCATAAGAACAATGAAGCACTTTGCCCCTCTACCATTTTGTCTCAAACCCCTCCTGATAGTATGTAAGCTCATGCATGCGAGCAGGGACCTCACTCCTCATGTATGGATAATTATATGTATATCTCTGTAATGTCTATTTTTTGTCTATGTATGTACCCCCAGAATTGTAAAGTGCTGCGGAATCTGTTGGCGCTATATAAATAAAAATTATTATTATATACAACCTATGGCCTATGGCCTATTCAACGTCAGCCGAGAGGAATCAAATGCTTCGATTGTTTGATTCGCAGTGTTTGGGTTTGGAGAACATTGCCAAACCCGAACAGTTTGACATGTCCACGTAAGACTACTTTATCAAAGCTTCTAAACTCCACACATATGACCTACTATACCATGTCCAGTATATGTTTTCTGCAACAATGTGTAAACTGAGTAATCTGTGAATGCTAATGCTTTGGATTGAATTTTTCTGGAAAAAAACGTCATCATGTGGGATATGGAACATGTATTTTGCACTTCAGGCAAAGTTCTCATGGGAATCCGTTTGAACTCATTTAATTTCCATATTGCTCACCTTAGAAGCAACACTTTAGGGATCTAAAACTAATTTTCTCCTCTGTAATTTTACGGCTGAGCAGTATAGCCATACTTATATTCTGTAAATTATTCTAACCTCTGCCCCAGGCTAGAAAAGTGGCTCCATATAGTGGCAAAGAAATAGAGAAATTGTGCTTTAATTGCAAAGTTTTTGTCAGCTCTATTGGCAGAAATATATATATATATATATGGTAACAGAAGCTCATCTTCACATTGAGCACATGGTCATGTCCCTCATATGGAGGTCAAAATATTTGCTTAACATTTTATTCAGTTACTGATAGAGCATTTGATTAGCTGAGGCTGCTGAAGTTGGATAAAGCCCTAAGGCTATGTGGAAATCATGGATATAGTCATTGGCTGTATCCATGTTTTCCAGACAACCTTAGAGCTTTATCCAAGTTCAGCAGCCTCAGCTAATCAAATGCCGAACGATCGGGTTCGGATGGACTTGAACCCTAACCCGCTTCGCTCATCTCTAGTTACTGATACTATTATCTTTACTATTTTATTTAAAACTAGACATATATTAGCAAATCACAAGTTATAGGGATTGGCTAAGTTTGTTTAGGGTAGCTTCACACATTACGGATCCTCAGCGGGTTTCACACTGCGAGTTTGCAGCGAAATCTGCTGCGGATCCTGGTAGTGTGAAGTGAATGGGTCACATACCCGCAGCGGAACTTTCAGTATGTGACCCGGCCCCTTAACCCCTCCCCCCCCCCCGCTGCCTGCAGCCCCCGACCCGCAGCATACATTACCTGCTCAGCTCCGCGGCTGTGTGAAGCTCCTGGCTCCCCTCGCTCCTCATCAGCCAATCAGTGCCTGGCAGCACTGATTGGCTGATGGGGACCAACGGGAGCCAGGAGCTTCACACAGCCGCGGCGCAGAGCAGGTAATGTATGCTGCGGGCCAGGGGCTGCGGGCAGCGGGGGGTTAAAGGGGCCGGGTCACATACTGGCGGCGGAATGAAAATTCCGCTGTGGGTATGGAACCCATTCATTTCACACTACCAGGATCCACAGCGGATTTTGAGTTTGCTGCAAACTCATAGTGTGAAATCTGCTGCGGATCCGGTACGTGTGAAGTAGGTTTGTTTTATATACTGGCTGCATTATTAGCTGCCTGACCATTAGACAGTCAGTATTTTCCTCCACTCCAAGGCGGGTAAAACAGGCGCAGCTCCAAAAGGAAGTAGTGATAGAAAACATCATAACATTTATGAAAAGAATTATGCCAGCGACACAACGCGTTTTAAGACCAGTCCAGTCTCTTTATCAAGTGTCTAATGAAAGACAGTCACATGCTATCAGTAAGAGTTGTGCCTTAAGGCCCTGTTACACGAAATGACTATTTTCCGTATTTGGCCGAAATTGGCTGTTACGGTTGATAATCGTCTAGTGTAATAGAATTGAAAGACAAATGACTAATATAGCAGCGATCAGCAGCCGTCGCTTTGTGGAATAGGAGCGGCAGTATCAGACCACTGCCATCGGCTATGGGCTGCCGGACCATCTAGCGATCACCCAGGCAGGCAACATCCCCCCCCCGCGGCCCCCCTGTACACACCTGCTTGCTGCCGACGCGTGTAATAGCTCCAGCAGCAAGCAGGGAACGAGGAGCAGGCGAGCACTGACAGCCCCCAGTCTCCGTCGCCCCGTGTAATAGGGGCTTTATACAAGCACAGCCTACTCAGGTAACAGTTCTATGTGCTTTCTTTCACCACTGTCTAAATTACGGTATAGAGCGCTGTCTTATATTTGGTGACCATTAGAGAATACTGATGATTTAGGGTATGTTCACACTATGGAATGGTCAAGATATTTTAAGCGGAGTTTGCACCGTGAACTCCGCTTGAAATTCTGCCTGTCCCATTGATTCTATGGAATTTCTCAAGTAAAGACTACCATCTGCCCAAAGATTTGACATATTGACTTAATTGAATTGACATATAAATTCTTTGGGTGGATGGTGGATTGTGTTTGAGAAATCCCATGAAATTAATGGGACAGGCAGCACGAACACGTTGTTAACTCCACATAGAATTCATTGCTGATTCTGTAGTGTGAACATACCCTAAAGAGAAAGTTGTCATTATTTTTATGCTGCCTAAATCATTGGGATGAATAAAATAACGGTCACTGTTCGCAGCGGCCATCAAATTTATGTTCGTGTCATTAATTTGCGGCCGTTATTTAGTGAACAGCGGCCATTCATTACTGTATGTTATTCACACTTTTTTTTTCACCATCCTTTTATGGTAGTTTGCACAATTTTGAACTTTAAAGTAACCACAACCTTTTGGGTGTGATTAAGCGGCCACGTTAAACGTAACCTAGAATAACGTACGACGGGCCGTCGTTGTAACAATGGCTGCTGTAGTATGTTAAACAACTGCTGTTATCTGGTAGTAAAATACTATCGAAAGTATCAAATAACGACCATTGAAAATTCTTGTGTGAACATGGCCTAATTCTGGCCACAAGTTCCACCAAGGCCAGTGGAAGGACCCTGACATTTTGCTATTAATGTATTGTTCTTATTGAATGCATTTGATGTAATTGAAAAGGCTGTTAGATGTTCTGTTAAGCACGTTGTCACACGTTCGTCACATCTGCATATATTAGTACTGACACTTATAGAGGTGTCACTTCAGAAGTGTTTGATATGTGTACTAAAAATATACAGCAGCTTCTCATAGATTTTACATGAATTCTAATAAGATAAAGCAGCTTTCTTCAGTTACAGAGACCATAACCTCAGATTCATCAGTTTACCCGAATTTGGGGATTTTTGCATTCCCTTTTATGGTACTTTATACCTTATATTACACCTATTATTTCATCTTTATTATATCTATATTATACCCATTATTTCCTTATACAAAAGGCGTTAACGTCTTTATGTAATGCTGAATCCAATGCCACAATTAGTCTACCCAACTGGGAATATTCCTTGTCAAAAAGTATATTGTAACTCCGAATAACTTTTAAGGCTATGTTCACACAATGATTTTCAATGGCTGTTATTTGATACTAAAAATAGTGGCCGTTATCTTGAGTACCGAAAAAGCCCGTTATTTAAAGTGACTCTGTACCCACAATCTGACCCCCCCCCAAACCGCTTGTACCTTCGGATAGCCGATTTTAATCCAAGATCTGTCCTGGGGTCCGTTCGGCAGGTGATGCAGTTATTGTTCTAAAAAAATACTTTTAAACTTGAAGCCCGTGCCGAACGGGAGTATCTGTGCCCTAACTTTGCACCACCCCTCCGTCCCTCCTCCCCACCCTCCTCATCATTAGGAATGCCACTGAAACATTTTCTCCATGCTGAACATTGCACAGGTCCTCAACAGTCCAGCCCATGTGCCGTGCTGACACAGGTGTGGAATAGGAGGCAATCTGCCTGGAGCATTCCTAATGATGAGGGGGGCGGGGAGGAGGGACAGATAGGGTGTGCAAAGTTAGGGCACAGATACTCCCGTTTGGCATGGGCTTCTAGTTTAAAAGTTTTTTTTTTTATAACAATAACTGCATCACCCGCCGAACGGAGCGCAGGACAGATCTTGGATTAAAAGCAGCTATCCGAAGGTACAAGTGGTTTGGGGTGGTCAGATTGTGGGTACAGAGTCGCTTTAACATAGTTTGTCGGTCGTTTTTGCAATTAGAGCTGTTGGTACATTGTTTAAAGTGTCACTGTCGTTTCATTTTTTTTAGTCCAGGCGATTTTAAGAAACTTTGTAATTGGGTTTATTAGGCAAATTTGCCATTATCTGCATTGAAAAAGACTTTCCCCAGCCCCCCTCCCCTCCTCTCTCTCATTCACTGATCATTATCAGGAAATCTCAACTCTTTTACATCAGTCGGGCCCTGTCTGTTCTATGGAGAGGGGAGGAGGGAGATTAGTGAGCAGCAGAGAGCAGAGAACAAAGGATTACACAGCAGGGAGCCGCTGAAAGCCCCTTTTCAGAGGTCAGAGAGGTCAAAGCTAATGTCAGAGGAGATAGCCTGGTGATGTAGCTGTAAATTAATTGTTTATTGTCCTGTTTTGGTGCCTCATCTCCCTCTACCTCTCCCCTCTCCATAGAGAACAATGAAGACAGGGTGGAGAGTTTCAAACTGCTTTTTTATGATAAAAATGCATTATTTGGGTAATAAACCCAATTACAAAGTTTCTTAAAATCGCCTGTACTATTGATTTCTGCTAAAACATTTTTTAACGACAGTGCCACTTTACTATGTGTATACGCTCCGGCCGGGATCCCATAGAGAAATAGGCAACGTATGTTTTCGTGAAAACTACGGCCATTGTTGTTGATTACAACAACAGCCGTACTTTTACGAAACCATATGTTGTGTGAACATAGCCTAATAGTTTATGGGTTTAAAATGGTGCTGCTCCTTGCCTGTTTACTATTTTTTTCTCAGCTTTAGGTTCACATGGTTCCATTGTTTTTAATATGTTTTTTTCTTTTGTATTGCTTCAATTAATAAACTTAGATTTTTTTAATTGCTCACACGTTTTCTCCCTTTTTGGTGCTATGTATTGTATTGTGAACATGGGATGATACACTGAGGGTTTTTATAAGTTATAAGATTTCCCAGGGGGCAGTGTTCCTAGATTCCCTGACGTTGAGAAACATGTGATGGTGTCTCTGCTGTGTTTTGGTTGATCTCCCTGAGGTCAACTATCATTCTCTTGAATGCACTTACTAGGCTTTGCTCCCACTAGCCGAAAATCCTACTCCACACTGATGAGAGGTAAATACCCCAAAACAGCTGTCTGTGGATGGATACCTTGGTGGGGCATTTCCCAAGTCCTGTCAATTTTTCACTGTGACTTGTTGGTAGGTGGTTTCCTTAACTGGAGACCCCTTTGGCTTGGTTGTTCCTTCCCGAAAGAAGGTCTGGCTAAATCACCAATGTTGAGAAACACACATTGGTTTCTCTGCAGTATTTTTGTATATTCAATAGGTTATTGTCTGATACTATAGGCAGATAGAATTAATTCATTCTCTATCTTTACATTTGTCCTGTTTATAAATGGAGTGGTTCTTCTCATATAATAAGGACCATAGTTCAGCTGGTCATTTGCTAGATGGTAGAGTTGGCGCCACTCTGGTGGTGGTTGGCCGAGATACAGCCGGGCCCAGGGATGTTATGTTGTGACGTAAGTGCCGATTGGGCACACAGGTATGGTGGTACACCTGCTTTTAGTTTAGAGGGCCAGTTGTACCTAGTTCCCTGTAGTCAGTGATCTGCCGGGCTGCTACGGGAACCCTTGGGTTAGTGTAGTCACGGTGGTCCGGAGTGGAGTATTGACCCACCCGGACTGTTGCCACTGCCAACAGAAAGGGGAAATGTCCCAAGGAGTGTGTGTATACTGTTTTAGTGTAGGGCGAAGAATCACAGAGTCTCTTTATCATAAATAATCTCTTGTTTATTCCGAAAGTACTTGTGTGCAGCAGAACATACAACTTTGCTTTGACAGGTTACACTTAATAGAACACTGATAATACACTTGGTAGTACAGGATCAAGATCTGTTGCGTGTACAGGATCAAGTTGCATGTTGAGAGATACAAGAAATCAGAGGAGCAGAGAGAAGGATGTCATGAGTCCCAACCCAAGTAGTACTGTGCTCTGCCGGGATGTTGGAGGATGAGGTAGAAGAATACTGAAGAAGAAGAAGAGGAAAAGAATACTTGTGCCTGTGTTTTGACCTTTGGGTCTTTGCACCACCTATGCCCATCAGTGTCGGGTGACCTGTCCTATGAGGGTGGATCCGGATCAGTTCCTAGCTTTCTTTGGCCTTAGTGGATACTGTCCTGCACTGTGACTCTTCTAGTCCACGGCGTGGGTTGAGATAATCTCTGACTTGTCTTCTCCTGTAAGGGGTCTAACACTGCATAGTGTTGTGTAGAGTTAGCTGAGGAGAAACTACTAGGTGCGTCTTTTTCTGCCTCCTCACCATACAGAAACCTGACTAAGACTGACTCTTTACGGTAGGGGGTCCTGGCAGAGGGCCAGAGCCCAAAGGGGCCAATGTAGGGAGTGTTCTAGCCTGCGTCCTTCCCCTACAATGTCCAACACAGAAAGACCTCTACACTTCCTCTACCTATGTGACTTCCTATCTCCAGTGTATCTAAAGTGCACTGTTAGTGGGTGAAGAGCGCATAAAGAAAAAGTAAGGAGAAAGATGATAGGACAGAAGAAGAAGATATTTCCATAGGTTCACAGATCCATGTGACAAACAAATAAACAATAACCCTTTCCATATTTTAGCCGTGCAACATCTGTGTACATACATCTAAAATAGCGACATCTAGTGGCAAAACTTTATCACTACTTCATCACCACTGACCTACAATAAGTACAGTCTTTTGCAAAGGGTGTAACCAATAGCAACACCCATGGTGGGACACCACATAATGGTGTGGCAGATTTTAATAGTGGTTGTTTGAAAATCGAGTACATCTTTAGGCTATGTTCACACTACGATGGCAACAACGGCCGTAGTTTTTGTGCAGCGGAACACAGCCTATTAAGCAATGGGATCCCGGCCATAGCGTACACACATTGTATACGCTCCGGACGGGATGTGTGGGGCCCCGCAAATAACTGACATGTCAGTTTTCTGCGGCCGGAATTCAGTGAATTCCAGCCGCAGAAAGACCTGTCAGTTCACACAGTGAAGCAAGCGGCTTAAGTATCGGCCAAGATGATCCAGCCAGAGACCGGCCGTTCCGTGACCCGGCCGGGGTTACGGAACGGCTGGTCTCATATGTTGTGTGAACATAGCCTTAGATTGTGTGGTCTAAGTTTAGACCATCTCTGTTAAACCACACCCCATGTAAAGTATGTTACACATCTCAATTTTTTTTCTTCTAGTTTTATTTAAAGGGGTTATCCAGCAGGTTAAATTTTTGTAATATATTGCTGACCTGTTGGTAAAGATAATAAACATTTTATACTTACCTCTCGACGATCCACCGGTATCCAGATGCAGTGTCACCGCTGTTCCCTGCTGACTGCAGATCGGCCACCTGAGAGACGAACTTGTCTCAGGGGTGACAACTCACTCAGCCAATCACTGGCTGAGACGAGACAGCCCTGCAGCCAGAGATTGGCTGAGCAGGCTGTCACTCCCAAGATGAGTTTGCCTCAGAAGTAGTAGAGTTGCAGTCAGCAGGGGACACCAGAGGCTGCATTGGGACAGCAGGGGAGCGCGGAGTGGTAAGTATAACAAGTTTATTATGTTCACCAATGGGCCAACATATTTAGTTCAAGGTAAAACATGCTCTTTATGTTCAGAAGCACCATTGAATGTAGGCCCTATAAAACGTGACACTATGACAAAAGAGCAGCGACACTGCCCATGTACATGCTAGAGGTTATTTATTTAACCCATGAAGGAAACAAAAGGTGGCTCAGGGAAGCCTCGTCTTTTATGCAGTTTGTTATTACACGACGACCCATAAATATTTAATCTAAGCAAATCAATCATGTTACCGGCCATTCTGAGAGCAATAAATGTAATGTGGCAGTAAAAAGACAATGCCTATGTACCTGTGTATTATTTACTACCATCAGGTTATTTATGTTACTGCATCTTTTATGGTCTAGTGATTAGGCGTTACTGCGCTGGTTACATCTGTTTAGCCCTTCATTTCCCATGTAATTACTAACGTCAGGAGCCGATCTCTTCCTTCTGCGCTGTATTCAGGTCTGTCGTCATTCCGCACTTAAAAATGTGTTTATTGGTCTAACACAGTGTTAAAAAAAAGACCCATTAAGTGTAAAAATCATTTCACCAACTTGCTATCAATTACGCCATGCTACTGAAGAGAACTTACAAAACCGCCGTTAGAAGGTAAAGGCGAGATGGCGTTGCATAAACTCCGCAGATGTATTTTAAGGTACTCAGTAAAATACAGATTTCTGTAGAACCCTATTGTGTTAAAGTCATTTCTACAACAGTGTTCCCCTCTTAATTGAATCTATTGACCCTGAGGGGCTCTTTTGTATTTTGCTATTGTGTTGTTCTGTATGTGTAGTTTCCCATATTTTTTTTTTTTTTCAAGAAAAGCTGCCATGTATCTTCCTTAAACTCTTTAGGATCTATTCCAGGTGAAAAACAAAGCAAAACCATAATCTATCAAGCTTGCCTTACTGAATAGAATATATGACCTTTCATGCCTCTCCAAAGCACAGTTTTCTCCTATTTTCTAATGAGTCCCAGGTCGACCCTATGTTAGATGGAGCCTTGTGCAGTATCTATTGTTGGCGCCCCCCATATAGTTTTCCGTCATTCAGTGTAAAAATAACCATACTATACAGTCTGATGCCTAAATATTAGTATTAAGCGAGAATGCAAGGTCGAGCATAATGCTCGATTGAGCTTGATCCTCAATGGTGGCCATACACCTTCAATTACTGGTGGCCAAACCATCGTCAACTATACCTATCGCATTTTTTCGTTCTAATTTCTGTATATTTTGTCCCTTGAAGGGGTGTTTGAATGAATACTGCTGGCATACCGCTGGAGTTTTAAAGGACAACTCTGGTGGGTTTTTTTTTGCAATGTGTTTTTACTAAGCCTTCTGTCCCCCTTCCCTATTGCAGATCAGAAAGCATACTTAAGTGATCCCTGTTGACCTCACATGGCTACATCAGAGGCCAGCCCCCCCTCTGCTATGTTGTCAGATGACTCACAGGAAAATCATCTGTATTTGCATCTGTATACGTTTCCGTAAAATGTGAGTGGTATTAGTTTGCATAGATTTGATCCCATAGACTTTGATTGGTAATCTGTACCGCAATCACAATCCGCACTAGGACGTGTCCTTTTTTTATTTAATTAACGGATTACTGATTAAAATTAACACGAACTGTGTGAATAGCCCAATATAAATCAATGTGCTCTAAGTTTATGGATCTGCAATTACAGACAACTTTACGGGACGTGTGAATAAGGCCTAAGGCCTAAGGCTAGCAAACTCAAATTACCTTATATTGTGGAAAAGGGAGCACTAGGTAGCATGACTAGTTTGCACTGCTGTCTTGTTACATGGCATCATAGGTTTTCCATTTGGCCAGGGCAGCATCTGAACAGAGTTTATGAATTTATCACATACTGTACAGATAGACTAATGAGAACTTGTCTAAAAAAAAAATTAAAGGGGTACTTCAGTGATTTTTATTTCCCTGTAAATCAACTGATACCAGAAAGTGCCAGAGATTGGTAATTTATTTCTATTTAAAAATCTCCAGTCTTCTAGTACTTATCAGCTGCTGTATGTCCTGTGGGAAGTGATTTATTATTTCCAGTCTGACACAGTGCTCTCTGCTGCCACCTCTGTCCATGTCAGGAACCGTCCAGAGCAGTAACAAATCCCTATAGAAAACCTTTTCTTCTCTGGGCAGTTCCTGACATGGACAGAGGTGGCAGCAGAGAGCACTGTGTCAGACTGGAAAAATACATCACTTCCTGCAGGACATACAGCAGTTGACAAGTTGCTACTTGCTCTGGACAGTTCCTGACACAGCCAGTGGTGGCAGCAGAGAGCCCTGTGTCAGACTGAAAAGAATGGATTCTCACTTGTGTTCGAGAAAATATACATGTCACCCACATAGCACTGAAGTGGAAGGTAGGAACATTAAAAAATATGGAGACACATTTTAATCCCAAAATGAGAAGAGGAGAAAGAAGCCCTTCATTGGGCACTGCCCGTCAAATATGAAAGGACTCCAGAATATACTTTAAGGAAAACTTTACTTGGCATAGTGACAACTGGTAAAAGCAAAAAATACGTTGTGGGGTTAAACCCCTCCCTGTAATAAAATCCTCTTTAGGTTATGTTCACATTATCTTTCTTTCCATTATATGATATTAGGGTGTGCCTTTAATTAAAAGAATGGTGAATCAATGTACTGTGTGTGAACTACTTAAATAACGGCCGCTGCCCGCACAATACGGCCACAATTAAATGGCATTAACGTTAATTCGACAACCACCAAGAACAAAGACCGTTATAAATACACTGTGTGTATTGGGTGGCCATTAGGAATGAGTGAGCATACTTGTCCGAGATTGGTACTCGTTCGAGTATTAGGGTACTCGATGATACTCGTTACTCGGACGAGCATCTCGCGATACTCAAGACAATGGCATCTTCCTCTTCCTGCATGTTTGGCGGCTTTTTCTCAACCACTCTACATGCAGGAGAGTCTTTGGGGGCTCGTAGCATCACGTGGTAACCCTACATGTCAATAGCAGCGATTGGCTGGCCAGATCAGATGACCTGGGCATATAAGAATCAGGTCCCGCGATGCTCACTTCAGACGTAGGCTGGATGAGCTTAGGGAGAGAGCCGCTGTCTGTCAGGGAGAGCGTTAGGGTGGGAATAATATTGTTTGTTAGGAAAGAATCATCCACAAAGAACCCAACAGTCCTTCTAAGGGCTACAACTACATTTTTTTGGCCTCCTCTTGGCTGCTGGCTGGGGCTTGTAGTGCAGCTGCCGCCATCTTGGCTGCACACTGTGCAGAGTGACTGGTGCCAGAAAAAGGACAGCATATGGACCACAAAGACCCCAAATAAATTGCCCAAAGTCCTCTCAGTATTCATTTTTGCTGCTGCTGTACCTTGGCTTGCTGGTATCTGTAGTGCAGCTACACCTATCCTGGCTGTGCAGTGTGCAGTGTAACAGGTGCCCTAAAACAAAAAGCACCTGGTACACACAGACTCCATAGACTACACCAAGAGTCCTCCCAGTTGCACGTAGTTGTGTGCTTTCCTGCCAGCACATATGCCTTGCCCATCTTGGTCTGGGTCAGCAAAATTGTGTTGAGGGCCACCACTTGGCTTTTGCCAATAATTTGGCGTAATGTTGCGATTAGCCAGCCCCAGAGGCATCCAAACATCCTACCCCTGCTGTTTCCTGTCCATTTCCGTGGTGTTTCCATCATTTTTTTGAGGATTCCAGGTTTTCAGGCAACCTTCCCTGTACAGAGCTTTGGTCCCCTGCAAAAATGCTTGAGTTCCCCATTGACTTTAATGGGGTTCGTTACGCGAAACGAGCCCCCGAGCATCGTCAAATATTTGTCTCGAGTACTAAGCACCCGAGCATTTTAGTACTCCCTCATCTCTAGTGGCCATGATTCCATTGACGCCAATGCATTCGATTGACTTCAACTAAAAATTGGTAATATTGGACG